>NC_085004.1:8085930-8095930 GCF_963854185.1 Sardina pilchardus
AGTATACGATAAAAAAAGGATCTCCAGCGCAACTAAATTGGCCGTCTGACACAATATTTTAATCAGAAACCGTTCTGCCCTATCTGCTCCATAAATCCTGCAATGGGATACACATGAGCGACACGTCATTTATATTCCGAGGAAGTCGGGCAGACAGACAGGCAGGCTGCCTAACACACACACACACACACACACACACGCACACACTCCTCACTGTTCCACTGAGCTCCTCCTCATTCTCCTGGAGAGCACATCAATCCCGCCTGTCCGCTCACACATCACATCGTGGAGGAGAGGCGAAGAGAGCGGAGGGGAGGGGGTGGGTGGCAGGGCCTGGAGGAGGCAGAGGAGGTGGCGGAGGAGGAGGTGCAGGCAGAGGAGGTGGGGGTGACAGGGATGGCGGTAACCTCCTTGTCACCCCGACTCTAAACTCTGGCTCACCCCGCCGCTGACACGCTCCCCTCACACATCACACATCAGCCTCTCCCATCCACACCCTCAGCCCTCAGCACCAGCTCCTCCACCCTCCACCCTTAGCCCTCGCAGTCAGCACCAGCTCCAGCTCCAGCAGACGCCGCACCACACCGCGCCGGGTGTTATCACTTAAATATCACACACGCTCACACTCACTTGGGCTCCTCTGCTGCAGCACACATCCACCCCCCCCCCTCTCTATCTTCCTCTCCTCTCTCTCTTTCCTTCTCCTTCTCTCTCTCTCTCTCCTTCAGACACACTTTCACATGAAACACTTCACATAATCCTCTCTCTCTGAATTCCTCTCCTCTCCTCTTCTCTCTCTCCTCCTCTCCTCTTCTCTCTCTCTCTCTCTCTCTCTCTCTCCTTATTACTGAATTCCTTCCACACACTCTATCTTTTGCTTTCCTAAACATTTAGACACTTTCCTGATTGAGACCGGAGGGATTCATTTCACACCCAGACACAGACACATTTGAATTCTTTATTTGGGTAAGTCTCATGACAAGACCCAAATTTAGCCTCTTCCAACGCAAAACTCGCTGAACTCCGCTGAACTCCTCCTGTCCTCGCTGCCGTCAGGTGAGAAGCCGGGTCGTAATTGTGTCATTGTTGTTTGTGTATTTTGCCAGACCTGAGAGCACCTTTCGCGCTCACCTTCAGCGCTATCATTAAGCACATCGTGAAGAACTCTGTTCTTGGCAGAACAACACTCTGTTATCTTGCTCTCGACGGCAATTCGACGGATGAGGTGCTTCAGGCCAGCGTCCTCAAAGCAAAGACAGCAAGGAGCTGCAATGTCTGGCTCTGATGTGGCCCAATTGTGGCCCAGCTACGATTTTGGATGTGGATAAGTTTCATCACCTCCTACAGCTCTCTCCTCTCCTTCTCCTCCATCACCTCCTACAGCTCTCTCCTCTCTCTCTCTGCTCCATCACCTCCTACAGCTCTCTCCTCTCTTCCTCTCCTCCATCACCTCCTACAGCTCTCTCCTCTCTTCCTCTCCTCCATCACCTCCTACAGCTCTCTCCTCTCCTTCTCCTCCATCACCTCCTACAGCTCTCTCCTCTCTTCCTCTCCTCCATCACCTCCTACAGCTCTCTCCTCTCCTTCTCCTCCATCACCTCCTACAGCTCTCTCCTCTCTTCCTCTCCTCCATCACCTCCTACAGCTCTCTCCTCTCTTCCTCTCCTCCATCACCTCCTACAGCTCTCTCCTCTCTTCCTCTCCTCCATCACCTCCTACAGCTCTCTCCTCTCCTTCTCCTCCATCACCTCCTACAGCTCTCTCCTCTCCTTCTCCTCCATCACCTCCTACAGCTCTCTCCTCTCTTCCTCTCCTCCATCACCTCCTACAGCTCTCTCCTCTCCTTCTCCTCCATCACCTCCTACAGCTCTCTCCTCTCTTCCTCTCCTCCATCACCTCCTACAGCTCTCTCCTCTCTTCCTCTCCTCCATCACCTCCTACAGCTCTCTCCTCTCTTCCTCTCCTCCATCACCTCCTACAGCTCTCTCCTCTCCTTCTCCTCCATCACCTCCTACAGCTCTCTCCTCTCCTTCTCCTCCATCACCTCCTACAGCTCTCTCCTCTCTTCCTCTCCTCCATCACCTCCTACAGCTCTCTCCTCTCTTCCTCTCCTCCATCACCTCCTACAGCTCTCTCCTCTCTTCCTCTCCTCCATCACCTCCTACAGCTCTCTCCTCTCTTCCTCTCCTCCATCACCTCCTACAGCTCTCTCCTCTCCTTCTCCTCCATCACCTCCTACAGCTCTCTCCTCTCTTCCTCTCCTCCATCACCTCCTACAGCTCTCTCCTCTCCTTCTCCTCCATCACCTCCTACAGCTCTCTCCTCTCTTCCTCTCCTCCATCACCTCCTACAGCTCTCTCCTCTCTTCCTCTCCTCCATCACCTCCTACAGCTCTCTCCTCTCCTTCTCCTCCATCACCTCCTACAGCTCTCTCCTCTCTTCCTCTCCTCCATCACCTCCTACAGCTCTCTCCTCTCTTCCTCTCCTCCATCACCTCCTACAGCTCTCTCCTCTCTTCCTCTCCTCCATCACCTCCTACAGCTCTCTCCTCTCTCTCTCTGCTCCATCGATTTCATCTAACGCTGCGCTCCACCCCAGCACAGGTACGTTAAGTCCTAAAACACACCTGTCAACACTCTCTTCCTGGCCCAGATCCCCGGCCTCACACACACACACTAAACGGGTAGACACCCCCCATCAATCTCCCCACCCAGTGCTGGACCACAGAGAGCCACACACACATACACACACACACACACACACACACACACACACACACACA
Source organism: Sardina pilchardus (assembly GCF_963854185.1). Lineage (NCBI taxonomy): Eukaryota > Metazoa > Chordata > Actinopteri > Clupeiformes > Clupeidae > Sardina > Sardina pilchardus. Next base: position 8,088,713 of record NC_085004.1, read on the forward strand.
CACACACACACACACACACACACACACACACACACACACACACACACACACACACACACACACACACACACGTCGTGGTGCAGGAGAGGACAGAGGTGCTGCTCAGCTCCATTCATCACTCCAGATCCACTCTCCCTTTAGCACTTTACTGCTGCAATCTCTCCCTCCCTCCGTTCTCTATCACACTATCTCTTGTTCTCTCTTTCAATCTATTCCTCCATCTGCTCTCTCTCTCTCTCTTTTTTGCTCTCTTTCTTTCAATCTCTTTCTCCCTCCGCTCTCTCTTTTTCTCTCTCTTTCATTATCTTTCTCTCTCTGCTCTCTCTCTCTTTCAATCTCTTCCTCCCTCTGTACTCTCTCTCTCTCTTTCTATTCCTGTACTCCTCTGTTCCTCCCACCGTCTCTTTCTCTTTTTCTCACCGTCCCCCTGTCCTCCTCTCCCTCCCCTCCTTCCTCTCTGTCTCTCCATCATGTGTGAACAGAGACAGCTGCCACACCACTCTGGTTGTGCTGTGTGTGTGTGTGTATGCGTGTGTGTGTGTAGACCATCTCACACCACTCTTGTTGTGCTGTGTGTGTGTGTGTGTGTGTGTGTGTGTGTGTGTGTAGACCATCTCACCTGCCCCGTGTGGGCGTGCGTGACGACTACACACACCACACACACCCTGAGCAGTGTGTTGAGCGCTGACAGATGCAACATAATTACCCCTGTGAACTCCATCTTCCTGTCCCTCACAGACAGCCGTGACTGACACAAATAGCAAGAATGCAAAAGCACCGCGAGGACCGTCATCTGTGTATTAGCAGCCAATAGACTTCCCTCCCTCTTCCGCTTAGCCTTCCTCCATCACTTACTTCCAAACCTCTCCCTTTTCTCTCTCTGCCTGAGTTCACAACTTCATTATCAAACTTGCCCACAGAACAATACCAATACAGTATAGTGCTGGGTAAACCCTGCCTGATCGGCTGGCGATTTCGCCCTGCAGCTCAGGCTGGAAACCTGCACATTTATCTCTCCTGCTTCCTGTCCACGTTTGGAACCAATCACAAACTAGCTGATCCATCAAGCGCACCCGGATGGTTTGTCTGATTGGTTGAAGGACTATCCAATGCACACAGTCAACTATGTCCATCGATCACGCCTCTTGTGCAATAGAAGCACAGCGCAGACTCCCCAGACTAATGTCCAATCTTAAAAGACTGAGCCTGGTCTGGTGATAGCCAGACTAGGACAATGTAGTCGCAGGTGAGCACCTCTGGCTCTGATCCTGTAATTCCTCATCGGAGCATTAGCCGGAGCAATCACATCATCATCCTCACACTCACCTCCTTCGTTATCTTTGCCGTCGGAGCAGGCGGTCTCCATGGCGATGTCGCACCCGGCGCCCCTCCACCCGACCTGGCACAGGCAGTGCCAGCCGTTCTGGTCCAGCGTGCAGCGGCCATTACTGTTACACAGCCCCGGGCACCCATCTGTCAATCACACAGAGCCAGCCAGTCAGAGAGAGAGAGAGAGAGACACAGTGGGCGAGGTAGCAGGATGATGGGGTGATGGGCTCAGGGCTCAAAGACAACACATCAACTCTTGAAGGAGATTCTTGATCTTATTTTGATGCTAGCAACACAGCTCAAGTTGGGACAGGTGATGTTCATCACTATGCTGCTTCACCTCTTCATTTCACAACTGGAAATGCTTAGGGACTGAGGCGAAAATTTACTAGAGTTTTGAGAATGAAATGTGGTCCCATTCCTGCCCGATATGTATATAATGACATATAATAATATGGATCTAAACTGCTTAACAGTATGGGCTCTTCTTGGTCTTGATTTTCATTTCATGATGCACCCAAGGCACAGGTCTGGACTGCACTGAAGACAGGCCATTTTAGCACCTGGACTCTTAACTTATGGAACCTATTACCATACTGTTACAGTATGGTAATAGGTTCCATAAGTTAAGAGTCCAGGTGCTAAAATGGCCTGTAACTCTTCGCAATTTCATTATTCTATTTCAAAAAGCATTATTCTTATACCATTTCATTATTTGCCCACCCAGGTCAGGAATACCTCCATATGTTTTTTTCTGAGAGACTCTCTTTGGGCGGCTCTCTTTTTTCTTTTCTTTTTTTTTTATCTCCAATCATGGTGCCAGGAAATCTAATTAGCAGTAAAATGTTCCTCATTTTGTTGTCTTTATCATTACACAACGTTTTCAACCTTCAGCCCCTCCCAAGCGTTTAAGACATGTTGCTGGCATCAAATTCAAAAGGGAAATGTGTCATTATACAAACATTTAATATGTTGTCTATGTCCTTTTTACAGCTCAATATGGGTTTACGAGATTTGCAGATCACACTCTGCTTTTACTGTACATTTTGCACAATGTCCCATTTTTTTTTGCTGGGGTTGCGGTGAGATTCTGTCAGGCACTGCACAGAGATATGTGACAAAGACAATGAATGGGGCAGGTGGGGGAGATGGGCTTTAACTTCACATGAGTCTGCTCCTAACATAAATTCCTGTTCTAGAATGAGCTAACATTCTTCTTTATTCCACAGAGGGAGAGTGCAGTGTGAGCCATCCAGCCCACAAGGTCACATAAATCTCAGTGACAGCGCTACGGCAGAGGCAGGCCTTGAACAGCTGTATTCATCACGCTTACACACACTTCTCCACAGCCACCGCCACATTATTCTAAATAAATACGAATGTGTCCCGGCCACACTCAAATCCCAGTGAGCCAACATAGCTATTTTCCATCAGGTGCCTTTACGCCTTTACGCCTTTAAGCTCATTACGCAGTTTAAAAGACAAAACCTCACCTGGGGACGCCATTCAGATGTGATTAAAGGATCAATAACACTCCTGCTCATAATGGCCACAAAAACACAAGAACCAACTGAACTTGGGGTGAATATATCCAGAAACACAGACACACACACACACACACACATGGCAGACTGATTACCCTCACGCTACAGAGGCCCCTGAGAGAGACCAGAGTGAAAGACTAGCAAGCTCATCAGACAGACATGTGGAGGACGAATGAGGTGAGGTCACACCTGGGCCTGACCACAGAGACCCGGTTCAGTTAGGGTGGAGGGTGTGGGTCGACTAAAGGTCAGGGTGCGGGTCCACTATGGGTCAGGGTGCGGGTCGGCTAAAGGTCGGTTTGGGTTGGGTAGGGTCAGGTTGGGTAAGAATCACACACAGGCAGACACAGGCGGGAGCACACACACCACGGCTGAGACACAAGGGACAGGGGGGACAGCACAGGAGTGTGTGTGTGTGTGTGTGTGTGTGTGGAGAGAGTGGGGAGATATGCTGTGGTGGTTTACCTTTGTATCCTATCTTGTCTGCTAATGCAAGGGAACAGCCAAGAGAGAGTTTACATCACTGTTATCTCAACCACACAATCCATATAGGGCACATTCAGAGCAGCGGCATGCAAACAGGACAAGATGATTACAAGCTTATTGGAATTGATTGATTGATTCTGTGTGTGTGTGTGTGTGTGTGTGTGTGTGTGTGTGTGTGTGTGTGTGTGTGTGTGTGTGTGTGTGTGTGTGTGTGTGTGTGTGTGTGTGTGTGTGTGTGTGTGTGTGTGTGTGTGTGTGTGTGTGTGTGTGTTTGCGTGTGTGTGTATGTATGTGTGTGTGTGTGTGTGGCTGGTTGAGGACAATCATTTTTCAAATATTTGTTCTCCTGTCTAAAGCTGCCCCCTAAGACAGTGAAGTATTTGTTTTGTGTGATATCAAAGATGGCTGCCATAACATTCCTGTTTAAGCTCCTCGTTGATAAACACAGCCACTCGCCATCCAGGGACTGGCATGATACACACGCGTACATATCTGATAAGCCACCATCACACATGCACACACACACACACACACACATACATGTATGTGTGTGTGTGTGTGTGTGTGTGTGTGTGTGTGTGTGTGTGTGCGCGCGCACGCGTTGAGATGCTTATCTAAGAAATTACAGTGATAACAAGCATAGCAGTTGGAGCACAGTACCTTTGACAACCTTGTCCATATAGTGAGCTTGGGTAAGAACAGAATCAGAGAGAAAGAGAGAGAGAGAGAGAGAGAGAGAGAGAGGGGGGGGGGGAGAAGGAGAAAGAAAGGCAGAGTGAACAGTATGTGAGAACTGCATAAGTTGAGGCTGGGGGAAAGCAGTATGGCATGTTAAGTAGGTGTGAAATCTCCAGCTAATGGTCCTGATACACAGCACAGAGCTCGGCCACAGCTCTTCTGAGACACACTGAAGCCCACACCACACCTGACTGCAGGTGTCAGAGACGGCCCCGGTGTGACCCCCATCTAGCAAGGTCAGCTCCGGACCAGGCAGGCGTATGTCCGCCGTCTGGGCTGGGCCCTCATGAAGCTGTCAGGATGTTATACCGTGTCTTGTTGTAGACCCTTCCACCCAAAGGCAGGCGGAGCAGAGTACGGCCAAATACAAATGAGCTTCCGCTTTATTTTATATGACCTTCCAGACAGCTACATTTATTTAGAGAGTTTACTCAAATAGTCCTTTCGTTTAAGAGATAGGAGTGGAGAAAGAGAGAGGGAGAGAGAGAGAGGGGAGGGAGAGAGTGAAAGAGCAAGAGAAGTAGAGAGAAAGAGAGAGTGAACAAGAGAGAAAAGTGGAGAGAGTGTGAAAGAGAGAAGTAGAGAGAAAGAGAGAGTGAACAAGAGAGAAAAGTGGAGAGAGTGTGAAAGAGAGAAGTAGAGAGAGATAGAGAGAGAAGTGTAGAGAGAGAAGTGAGATGAGAGAGGTGGAGAGAGAGAAGTAGAGAGAAAGAGAGAGAGAGAGAGAGGGAGAGGGAGAGAGAAAGAGAGGGAGAGGGAGAGGTGTACTCACCGATGCTGCAGCTCTCTCCGACCCAGCCCGGGTGACACTCACACACGGCGTCGCGACACACTCCGTGGTCACCGCAGGGCGGCTCACACTCCTGCTCGTCACAGCGCGTCCCTCGCCAGCCCTCCTCACAGTGGCACGAGCCGCCCACACACACGCCATGCGGCGTGCAGTCCACCACACACACCTCTGCAAGCATGTTAATGTCAATTACAGTCTCTGTAAGCGGCACACTCCGGGACTGAGTTTCCAGGCCAAGGCCTAGCAGACCCACAACAGAACAGCAACAGAACCTTAACAGAACCACAACAAAATCACAAGGGAACCTAAACAGAACCACAACAGAACCACAATGGAACCCACAACAGAACCACCATGGAACCAAAACAGAACCAGATTAAGAGCAGATCAGGGCCTGAAGTTATCGGACGGGTCTCTCTTGAATGTGTTCTGTGCCTGTGTGAGAACACGGAGACACACTCAAGACTGAGTCCCCTGTGGATACACAACGCACTATGGAGACAAGAAGTGACCACGCTAGAAGACATGGTAACAGAGAGGATGAGAGAGAGAGAGAGAGATGGGGGGGGGGGGAGAGAGTGATGGAAAGCAAGAGGAAGGGATGGAAAGAGAGACAGAGAAAGGGAGAAGAGAGACCAAGAAAAAGGGAAGTGGTGGTAGGGAGTGAGAGAGAGACAGACAGAAAGATAAAGAAAGAAAGATAGAGAGAGACAGAGAAAGAAAGGTAGAGAGAGACAGAGAGAGAAAGAGAGGTAGGGAGAGAGAGAGACAGACAGACAGAGAAAGAAGGGCAACGAGGGACAGAGAGAGAGAGAGCCGTTACAGCATTCTCCTATAGGCTCTCTACTCCTTAAAGAACACCAACAGCAGAGGAAGGAAACTTTTCAGACTCTGAATCAATTCATTAATCTTTTTCTCTGTCTACTTCTTATTCCGACTTTTCCTACTTCCCAAAGAAGAGTTTCTCTTTAGTCGGAAGGCAATTTCCACAGACTCCTAAGAATGTTCAATCACTCGTGCAGTACGAGAAGGTGGTGGGACAGAGGAAGTCTTTTCGATTTTAAACAGCTTCCTTTATTCCTGGCCAGTCAATGTAATCAATTTTCCATTAGTGGCGACGTGTTTATCTTCTTTTAGCACTTCCAGGTAGCCCTGCCCTGAGCGTCGATGCACAAAGCTCATTTGGTAATTAAAGTTTATTTAATTGAAGTGGATTGCTGCCACTAATTAAGAGAAAAGCTTTCCTCCGCTCTTGTTCACGGGTAGAATGACTTCCACAGACAAAAAGGGCTAATTTGACAAAATGCCACTCTTCCTTTGTCCATCTGTGTACCCGTTTCTTTCTTCTCCCGCTCTCTCTCTCTCTGTGTGTGTGTGTGTGTGTATGTGTGTGTGTGTGTGTGTGTGTGTGTGCGTGCTTGAGGGGAGGGGTGTATGTTCAATGCTGTTAGCATATATTCAGGCACCATTTCTTCATTGTGTGTGTGTGTGTGTGTGTGTGTGTGTGTGAGTGTGTGTGTGTGTGTGTGTGTGCATGTGTGTGTGTGTGTGTGTGTGTGTGTGTGTGTGTGTGTGTGTGTGTGTGTGAGTGTGTGTGTCTTGTCTGTGTCTGTGTGTCTGTGTGTATGTGTATGTGCATGCGCGGAACCTCATAAACTCTGCACTGCCAAACTCTGTCCCTGAATGAGCTTTCAGCGAGCGCTCCCATCAATCATGGCCTGGGCAGAGCCGTCTCTCTGGACTAGTCCCACGGCCCTGAGCTCCTAGCACCACAGGGCAACATTAATCTAAAACAACATTTCACACTTCAACAACACTTCACACTAACACTCCACACTTCACACTAACACTTCCCAACATGCTACAGTATTCCCTTATTTCCTGGGCAGAGCTGTCTCTGAGGATTATACCAACGTACGCCCCTGTGTAGCAGCACCAGAGGGCAACAGCAATCCAGAACAATCTAGAACACTTCACATTGACATTAACACTCACACTTCACACTGACATTAACACTCCACACTAACACTCCACACTAACACTTCTCACTAACACTTCCCAGCGTGCTATTCTCTTATTTGCCCGGCGCCTCGTGGTCAACAGTGTGGATGGAGGACGACGAGGCTTGAAGCGCTGCCATGCTGTTTTAGGTGTTACATAACAGGTCACGCTGCCTCCTGCTGGAACAGCTCCGTGCCTGATCTGGGATGACTCTGCCACGTCAGCACCGCGCGTGGGCCGTACGTGGTCCAGATCCCAGCCGTACGTGTCAGCCCTGCGGGTGGAGAGTGGGTGGAGAGCGGGTGGAGGCGGATGTTTTGCAGCAGACGG
>NC_085004.1:8100930-8110930 GCF_963854185.1 Sardina pilchardus
TCATGAGAAGTGATGTCAGTGTGATGAATGATGAATGAGGGGTTTGCTCTGTTGCCTCCAACATGGCCGCCAGCTCCCCTAGTGACGCCACAGCTGGTGAATCCTATATGAACATTACATATTCAAACAGAATACATGACAGAAGGAAGACAACACACACACACACACACACACACACACACACACACACACACACACACACACACACACACACACACACACACACACACACACACACACACACACACACACACACACACACACACACACACACACACACACACACACACACACACACACACACACCTTCTCCTTCAAACAAATGGCATTCAACATTGCATGTTCTTGTGTTCACCTCTTAGTTCTTAGTTCTATGTGTGGGAGTTATGACCTCGACAGAGACAGAGGGAGATGAGGAGGAGAGGAAGAGGATGGACAGAGACAGAGGGAGAGGAGGAGGAGAGGACAGGATGGAGCAAAGAGACAGAGGGAGTGGAGGAGAGGAAGAAGATGGACAGAGACAAAGAGAGAGGAGAAGAGGAAGAGGATGGGGAGAGGAGGAGGAGAGGAAGAGGATGGACAGAGACAGAGGAGGAGGAGAGGAGGAGTGTGGACAGGCTCATGTGATGCCTCATACCTCTGGAACAGTAGGGCCCGAGGAACCCTGGGAAACATTGGCAGGTGCCAGAGAGGCACTCCCCATTCCCGTTACAGTTAAATGGACACTCCATCACGGCCTCTGGAGAGAGAGACACAGACAGAACGTGACTGAGAGAGAGAGAGAGAGAGAGAGAGAGAGAGATTATGTGACAGAGAGAAAGAGTCTGCAACTGAGAGATAGACAGACAGAGACAGAGACACACGCGCGCACACACACACACACACACACACACACACACACACACACACACACACACACTCTCTGCTGTTGCAGTAATGTATGATACACAATGGTTTGCTTTCTTTCTTTTACATACTACTGCTTACTATAAAAAATGCTTTTCCAATACAAATAGCTTCAGATTGTCATGCCAATAAAGCTCAATTGAATTGAATTGCCTGAGTAGAGAGTACAGTCAGAGCTGCAGCTCTTAACAGAACGCCCAAAACATGAGGAAACACAAACATTTTTATTCAATAACTTAAATTCAATCCTCCCTGAGTTTTGAACATGGACAGATGAGGCTAAATTGCCTCACATCCTCGGAGAGAACAAGGATGTGGCCATGCTGGCTACAAAATGTGTAGCAGCCTGCCATAACCTGAGGGGAAGTCAGTGAGGCCACAAACACCAACAATGTTGCATGTTTGTTATTATTACTAGATTTGTCAATTGAATTTATTTCAGTCTTACTTAATTTCCCAATTCTGCTAAACTTATTTGTCTTTCTATGTTATGTCTGTTTGTTATAATTGTGCTTTGGCAATAATGTTGCTGAAACGTTCATGCCAATAAAGCTTCCTTGAATTGAATTGAGAGAAGAAGAGAGAGACAGAGAAAGAGATAACCTAAGCATCTGTTCATACAGTATAGTTTCTTTTTTAGCCTTTGAACCATACATTTGATTCTTTATCATGTCTTTTTAGTTTGTTCTCATTCATTTAATATTTTTTAATAAGTTTACTATTATTACATTTAAAATTAATACTATTACCGTTACTATTACAAATGCTTTGTCGATATTTTAGACTGAACAGTCATGGCAACAAAGCACAATTGCAAGTTGAATTGAAATTGGTGAGAGAAAGGCAACAAAATTGAAGCATGACTTGTGAAAATCTGGAGAAAATAAGTACCCTAAGCAGACAAAAGATGATGATCTAGGGGTGTATTTTGGATGTTTGTTTTCACTAATGGTCTTCTGAAAAGTTCAGCGCTGTAAACGGTGTGTTAACTGTGCTACTGTTAGTTTATCGTATTTCATTTTGCTTCATTGTGCTAGAATTTGCTGTAATCAATTGGCACTTTCATTAACCAGCCTGTAAAGCAACAGACAAATCTGCGCGTGTATGGAAAATAAAGCTATTCCTCTTTTAGTGCTGCAGGCGCTGAGCTCTTAGAAAATGCCAACGTTTAATTGCTTCATTTGAAGCAAAAGCTTGAAAAACAGGGCTCAATGAACCATATGACTGTTTTATCTAAGAGTAATTGCAAGTTCAATCTGCGCGGTCACAAGAGATCTAGTCTCACAATAAACCTCAGGCTAGCAAAGACTTAGGCCTGGCTGGACACTGCTCACAACAGACCTCATTTTATCTTATCTTATTTTATCTTATCTCATCTTATCTTATCTAAGCTTATCTTGTCTTATCTTATCTTGTCATCTAAAGTGACAGGTAATGACAAGGTCCTAAGCATGTTAACAGGAGGCCTAAGGAAGGTGTTTGTGTTTACGCCATCTTGTCTGAGAGGTGGTTATTTTAGATGCTCACTTCTCAGCCATTTCTTGGGGCTGGGCCTATATCACGGAACATGGAGGAGTAAGAGGCTGCCCACGTGCAAGCTACGGAGGATGGTGGCAGGAACAAGACCACGCTATGGACCCTGTCTGATGCCAGGCTGATGCCAGGCACAGGTGGCACGAGCTGAGGGCAACGTCAGACTACAAAGCGCCCACTTCCACCACTGTGGGCACCAGCGTGGCGCTGGCAGATGAGCGGAACACGTCTCCGGGCGTCTGACACAAACACAGCTGATAACAAGCAGCCGCGTGGCGTGCGGGCGCGAGGGGAGTCCTGTCGCCAGGGGATACTGCACTCTCCCTTTTATAGCTTAACACGTTCAGCGGTGTCAAGTCTAGACAGGTGGCAGGTCTAGGTGCCATTCCTGGATGGGGTTTAAAAAACTTCACCGATTAGCTGGCACCAGTATTCACTGAAATATTCAACCTCTTCTTAACCCACTTGACTGTAACAACATGCTTTAAAACATCAATAATTGTTCCAGTGCCAAATCCCTTCCTGTCTGGCTACACCGTTACCATCCAGCCGTACTGAAGTCTGTAGCAATGCAGTGAGCAGAGAGGACAGTCAAGAACCACATTGTGCTTCTCATCTCTCCAAATCTCAGTTTGCATCGTTCTAATAGATCCACAGACGACGCCATCAACGTCATACTCCACCTGGCACTTGCCTGCCTTGGCAACAGGGGAAGGAATGACATGTGAATACTGTGTATAGCTCAGCATTTAACACGAGCCAATCTCTTACACTTATCCCCGAGCTCAAGGACCTTGGACTGCACTCCCCTCTGTGTAATTGCATTTCTAACGTCCTGACTGGCAGAGCCCAGACGCTGCAGGTGGATAATGACACCTCTTAATGGCGTGTCTCAACACCGGGCCGCCACAGGGCTGAGTAACACGGCCTATAGGGAGCACAGCAGAGGACTTGTCACTCAGCCCCAGCCACCTTACTGTTCTCTATAACCAGAGACCCCAACTGTTCTCTATAACCAGATACCCCAGTCACCCCAACTGTTCTCTATAACCAGAGACCCCAGCCACCCCAACAGTAGCCTTTTCTCTATAACACCAGCTCACATCACACAAGCATAATCATACCTATGCATTACACCAGCTCTATACCTATACATTACACCAGCTCACATCACACATCACACAAGCATAATCATACCTATACATTACACCAGCTCTCATACCTATACATTACACCAGCTCACATCACACAAGCATAATCATACCTATACATTACACCAGCTCTCATACATTACACCAGCTCACATAACACAAGCATCATTAATCATACCTATACATTACCAGCTCTCATACATTACACCAGCTCACATTACATAAGCATCATTAATCATGCCTATACATTACACCAGCTCACATAAGCATAATTTATTATACCCATACATAACACCAGCTCACATCACATACTGTAAGCAAATCATTTACCATACCTACTGTATCACATCAGATAAGCTAATAATCTATCACAGCAACGTTCTTCTTCTATCTTCTAGCTTCAATTTTTTACAGTCTATGCTAGCTACACATAAGCATACAATTTATGCATATCTAAAGTATACATCACACCAGCTCACATCACGTAAGCATATAATTTATGCACACAGTCACTCTTATCTTCTAGCTATATCTACATATAAACATACAGTATCAGTTATACATACTAATGTATCACAGTCACTCTTATCTTCTAGCTATATCTACTTCCTTTGATTAATATATTTAGATCTACGATCATACACACTGCCAAGTCACTGAAGTTAAAAGACTAATAAGCATTTTTCTATATTATGTACTTCATATAATTGCATGTGACAAATAAAAATGGATTTGACTTGGATATCAGTTGGAAGGGAAGGCTATGATGTTTATGGAAATGTAATAATTGTATTGGTGTGATGTGGAGAGAGATGGCATTAAAGGGTTCAGATAAATCTGATGTTTACGGCACGCGTTTTCATCAGTGTATGCTGAGAATGAAAGTGTGACTATAAACCGGTAGCAATCATATACTGTTCATACTAATTAAATTGTACACTTGCACTTGCAAAAAGATGCCTGCTAAATGTGCAACTGCAACTATACATCTAAATAAAGTCGGACTGTGAAGGCAGTGATAGCCTATTGTTCCCAGAGCAGAGGAATCTATGAGCCTGTGTGTGTGTGTGTGTGTGTGTGTGTGTGTGTGAAGCATCCCCACCAGGAGCAGCTCAATAGGGTCTGAGTAAACTGCAGAACTATTGCTTTCACAAGGCTGTGTGCGCCCATTATCCATCTGCACACACTCACACACACACACACACACAAACACACATTCGTATCAAGTTTAACCCTTCTGGCCTCAAAAAACAATATTACCAATTTGTATATGTGTGCGTGTGTGTGTGTGTGTGTGTGTGTGTGTGTGTGTGTGTGTGTGTGTGTGTGTGTGTGTGTGTGTGTGTGTGTGTGTGTGTGTGTGTGTGTGTGTGTGTGTGTGTGTGTGTGTGTGTGTGTGTGTGTGTGCGTGTGTGCATGGCCTTGAGCATCAGTAAGTTGATATGTTTGGGGAATGTGTTTGTTAATCCAGCCCTGTTATTCCCCCTGGTGTCCTAATGTGATGGGAGAAAAGCTATACACACACACACACACACACACACACACACACACACACACACACACACACACACACACACACACACACACACACACACACGCACACACATGTCCACACACACACACATACATACACACACACACACACACACACACACACACACATACACACACACACACACACACACACACACACACACACACACACACACACACACACACACACATACAGTACTCACTGACTCAAACAGAGAGAGAGGCAGAGAGGAAGAGAGTGCTGAAGGAGAGGAGAGAGCAGAGTGGTGTGCATGTGCTCACCCAGGATGTTGGTCTTGTAGGACACCTGCTCAGTGTTGCGTCCGTCGTTGTAGAAGGCCAGGTGCCACACACCTGAGTCCAGGTAGTGGAAGAAGCCGGCCTCGTGCATGGCCACCGGCCGCTCCAGCACCTCCCGCAGCTCTGGGGCCGTCTGGGGGTACTCCTCTGGGACGATCAGCCTACTGCCGTCCAGCAGCTCCACAAAGTCATACTGACACACACACACACACACACACACACATATGCACACGCACACACACACACACACACATATGCACACGCACACACACACACACACACACACACACACACACACACACACACACACACACACACACACACACACACACACACACACACACACACACACACACACACACACACACACACACATAGAAAGACACAGTTCATTCCACAATTAATTGCTTTTCTCGTTATGAACTAGTGTTACTACATAATCCAATTTAAAATCTATTTCCCTTTGCAATACTCAGAATACACAATTATGTGTGTATCATTATTACAGACTCATGTTGAATGTTTATTGCTGTCACTTAGTTTGTCAGTAATTGACAAGACATCTTAGTGCAGCAGTTTATAACAATTGCGATAATAATAATTTCCAAATCCTCCTTGGTCTTCTCTGACAGAATGAAAACAATACAGACGGAGAGAAAGAGAAAGAGTCTGGAACCAAACGGAGGGGACACAGCACTGGAGAGCGCAGAGGAGAGGGACAGAGGAGAATTAGAGAAGAGGAGGATGAAGAGAGGAGAGGAGAGAGAAGAGAGGAGAGGGGGAAGAAGAGAGGAGGGAGAGAGAGGAGAGGAGAGAGGGAAGAAGAGAGGAGAGGGGGGAGAAGAGAGGAGAGGGAGAGAAGAGAGAGCAGGACATGGGGAGGAAGTGGAAGTGGTAAAACAGCATACAGCACGAGAGGAGACAAGAAGAGAAATGAGGACTGGAGGATAAGAGAGGAGAAGAAAAGAGAAGAGAGGAGAAAAGAGGAAAAGAGAAGAAAAGAGAAGAGAAGAAAAGAGAAGAGAAGGGATGAGAAGAGAAGAGAGAGGAGAGAAGAAGAGGAAACTAGAGCAGAGAGAAATGATGAATGTGGGTCTATGGTCCATCCCTGCTGTGTGACGGTGAGAGAGAGGCATGTTAGTGAGGCCAGGAGTGCATGAGCGAGCAGATCCATCCTCTCTCCCCGCCCTCTCCCCTCTCCCCTCTCCCCACTCTCTCCTCGCTGTCTCCCCGCCCTCTCCCCTCTCCCCACTCTCTCCGCGCTGTCTCCCCGCTCTCCTGCTCCTGCGCCCCACAGCACCTCCTCAAGGTGAGCCCCACGCCACCACTCACTCACTCATTCACCCAAGGACACACACTGATTGCCTTGCTGAAATAATACTTTCACTCTCTCTCTTGCTCTCTCTTTCTGTTCTCTTGCTCTCTTTCTCTACCTCTCTCTCTGTTCTCTCTCTTTCTCTCCCTATTCTCTCTCTCTCACTCTCTCTCTCCCTTTCTCTTCCTGTTCTCTCTCTTTCTCTCTGCTCTCTCTCCCTCTCTCTTTCTCCCTCTGTCTCTCTGCAGGTTTTCTCTCTCACATGCCTTCTAAGCGCTGGGGTTTAAACGGACCGTTGAACATTCAGCTTCCACTCAAATTTGTGCTCAATCCCATCTAATTACAAGGCTGAGTATTTGTGGGCATTTGTTGCTATTTGTTGTTGTAAGTCTGAAAACCGCTAATTAGCCTGAGCTAATACCATTTAAACAGTGTTCCTCTGCCTTGTCTACTCAGCAACACAGTCAGAAACAGCAGCCCTATTCATCAGGCCGGCAGCACAGACTTCCACTGAGCACTCCAGCACAAGTGTGGCCGCCACAAGAGTAGTCTCCACAGTAACGCCTCTGAAGAGGACCAGAGGGACCAGAGAAAACGGCTCCATCACGACAACCGCCACTTTCTCTCATCAAAGAGACGGAGCGAGAAAACCGCCGCTCACGACAGGAGAGGTCAGTCTCAAATGAATGGACCGGGCCAAGGCCAGGGCCAGGGCTGGGGTTGTTCCACTCAGGTCCATTTGACTGATCTCTGTACAGCGTTGACAATTCACAATGGCACAGTGCCTGTGCACAGCCCTTGGCCTACACCCATTACTGTGAGTGTCGACTGGAAGGAAAAAGTCCCTCTTACTGTAGTTAGTTACAGGAAAAATCCTCAACTAAAAAAACTTCCCTCGCCGTGCGCCTGCACACCAGATGCAGCGTTTACTGAAACTCACACATCATCCAAAATATCACCATTCAGCTCTGAACGTCCCCAAAGAAAAAAAGAGAAAAAAGAAAAGAAAAGAACTAAAGAAGCTGCCGCAGCCCCGAAGGCCCTGTGGGTGCCTGAGAGAGTGTGTGTGTGTGTGTGTGTGTGTGAGAGAGAGAGAGAGAGAGAGAGAGAGAGAGCCTTTGAAGGCTGAGCATGAAAGTGTGTGATGAGGCTGGCTTTGTAGAGTGGCTGTGAACACCGAGTGGCTATCTACTGCCCAGCTAATCTCAGCACTGACCAGGCACTTCAGAGCGCCACAAAAAAAAGCCTTTCATGTCGGCCAACAAGCCCTCAGGTGGACAGGGTTACATAAAGATCATTCGCTTAATGATTTTTAATTAACTTCACTGAATTGCAATGAAATTTGAAATTGTATAGGTTTTTGTTTTGTATTTCATTGTTTTTGAGGAATTCGGGTGAAGTAGTCTGAATGAACCTTCCTTTAAGGCAAGTACACACACTGAACACTGTTAGCTGGAAAAAAGGTTAAAAACTCTTTCTCTCTCTCTCTCTCTCTCTCTCTCTCTCTCTCTCTCTCTCTCTCTCTCTCTCTCTCTCTTTCTCTCTCTCTCACACCTGTCTGTTTTTCTTTCTAGCCTCAAACTAAGTACAAATTCAGAGATGTCAGAATTTTGGGATAGTGAGTCAAAATTTGGGGCAAGTTCAAAATGGAAACGTTTTGCAATGTTTTGCTACAGTTTCCAGACTGAATGACAAGCTTGGTCGCAATGGTGTGCAATGATGTGCAACAGGCTTTTGAAGTAGTTTTCTCCTGTTTGGTGGGTGTGTCAGAGGTGCTTGCCTATCAGCATTGACATGCACACAAACCCACTGCTTTGAAAAGAGCACAGCATGTCCACCAAGAGCTCCAAAGAAAATGAAAAGCTACATTCAAATCGATGTGATCAGTGACATTCTCCGAGTCCTGTGTGATTCCTGTGTGACCAACAGACCGATCAACGCACCCCTGTTTGTGCTGAATCACTTGGCTACGTTTTGTCTGTTTTGCACGGCAGTAATGCTAGTGCATGATAGCCAGTGGGTAACGTTAGCTGAAAGATATTCCCTTTCTTTAAAATCAGAAATAACACGATGACTGACCAAATAAACCCCAGTGTTCATTTTGTCCCCTACTGCAGGCAGATTCAACAGGCCAGCAGCACACAACATGAGCACTACCCTCGTCCTTCACGTAGTGGCCACCAAATCACTCACATTCAACTGGACAGTACTGGACACCAAATCACCCTCATTAAACTGGACAGTCCTGGACACTGGACACCAAATCACCCTCATTCAACTGGACAGTAGTCACCAAATCAAGCCACCAAATCACCCTCATTCAACTATATACAGTAGCCACCAACTCACCCTCATTCAACTGGACAGTAGCCACCAAAGCACCCTCATTAAACTATACAGTAGCCACCAAATCACCCACATTCAACTAGACATTACAGCACAGTACCCACTATATCCAAAAATCACCCATATTAAACTGGACAGTAGCCACCATATTAAAATCACCCACATTAAACTTAACAGTAGCCACCATACCCAAAAGTCACCCACATTAAACTGTACGTATTCATGTTATTTATTTATTTATCTATTTATCTCTCGTCTTTTGCACTCCTCCCACAGCACACGCCTACGCATCACCCCAGACCTGTCACTCAACAGCCAATCACGAAGGGACGCACAGGCTGCTTTACGGTACCTTATGTTCGGAGCTCTCCTTTTCCCTTAATACTAGCACTGGAGCAGGCTCTAAGAGAAGACTCTTCATCAGGAACATTTAGTGTGATTTAGCAGTGCTGTTTAGTAGTGCTGAACTAAACTGCTTTGTGAATACGGATCCAGAGTCAGACATGCTCCCCAGCCATGGCATGCTCATCCTGCAGCCATGGCTGTCAGTGATAGAGACCCTCTGGCGCATTCATTTAAAGCCTTTTTCATGACTTTTTCATTTGATCTCTTGGACAGTCCGTCCACGGTGGAACCAATAGCTACGGAGCCTCTGGTTCAGTGAAACAGACTTTGAGAACATTGTCCCATAAAAGATTCACTTCTGTCTGACACAGCGCCGGCATGGAGGAGACAAGCTTCTGGAGCTGCTGCTGACATGCCGTATCAAGCTCTAGCAACTCTGCTCTGCATCCTAGTCTGTGCACGCTACGCTTTGCTTATAATTTATCAGATGTAAATGTAAATGTAAATGTCTGCCCATGCAGAATCTCCACGTATGCATAATTCACACACGGAGATAGCACCACAACACACA
>NC_085004.1:8125930-8143430 GCF_963854185.1 Sardina pilchardus
AAGAGCAGACATGATGTGCACACCAGAGAGCTCCCGTTCACACTGCTGTGTGTGTGTGTGTGTGTGTGTGTGTGTGTGTGTGTGTGTGTGTGTGTGTGTGGATCATGTCTGATGTCTTTGGATATTGAGGTGCTGGATCCTGCACCCATCCACCACTAGCCTTAGGATATACGCATGGCCTTGCTGTGTGAGCTAACGCTACTGTACCTCCAGCTCCACAATCACACAGATTTCACCATCAAGGAAAACTGTCAGACCATGTGACCCGGTGAGACACGGCTGCACTTCAGAGAGCAAGGTGTGTTCAGGTCATAGAGAGAGCAGAACTGGCATGGTCACAGAGGAGTGTGTGTGAACAGGTTAGGGAGGTGCTGTGTGTCTTTTTAGACTGTAAAGGGTTCAGAGAGGACGACACTTCAGAGAGCAAGGTGTGTGCAGGTCTGGAGTCAGGGAGAGAACAAATGTGCACACTGGAATATATATATACAGTACTACAAATGCATATCCGTTTATTGGCTTTGAGGGTTCAAAAGCTCCAATTTAAAATGATAACCTGCATTGACATATAAAAAAACAGATACTCCAATGGCCGAACTCAACTCAGATGAAGAAACCATCGACACAAATCTGATTCTCAGTGACCATCTAACACTGCCTCTGGATACTGCTCTGAGTAAAAGCACAGAGCCATGCTGCTGTTGAGCTGCTGAGCTATGATTGCTCACACCGACACAGGCAGATCCAGGGCCTCTTATAGCCCTTTACCACCGACAGAGAACCGGCTCCGTTCCCGTTCGCGAACCAACATTTGAATCGTTCGTCGCGTTTCCACCAAACAAAAGCTGGTTCGGAATGTGGCACCTTGGTTCGGAAGTTGAACCAAAAAATACTTGTTTTTTTTCCTGCGAACCGGAGTGGGCGTGTCATTGTGCCATTCAGTGGGGAAAAGGCTAAAAGCACGAGTTTTCCGGCCATATCAACTGTTGCCATGAGTAAACAAAAGGATTCAACTAGCATTGCACTGCAGAGATTGACTAGCATTTTAAACAGCTAGTTTCTGCTGTTTTTATGGGACAACTGGTCATATCATTTTCCCGTTTATGCATCTCATTAACTTTTGCTTTTGCATGCACCACCCATTGTTGAGGACGCCTCCTTGGTTCGGTTCAGAACTGGTGTAAATGCGGACTGGTTCACTAGATAGCACCACGGTTCAAAGAATTCTGAACAGCACCAGTTCAACACCAGGTTCGTTTTCGGTGGAAAACGGCCTATAGAGGGCCCAGAGAAGAGAGGAGAAGAATAGAATAGAATAGAATAGAATAGAATATATACTTTTTTGATCCCGTGAGGGAAATTCAGTTCTCTGCATTTAACCCAATTTAACCGAATTAGTGAACACACAGCACACAGTGAACACACAGTGAGGTGAATCACACAACCCAGAGCAGTGAGCTGCCTGCCCAACCAGCGGCGCTCGGGGAGCAGTGAGGGATTAGGTGCCTTGCTCAAGGGCACTTCAGCCGTGGTGGACTGGTCGGGGATCGAACCGGCAACCCTCCGGTTACAAGTCCGATGCGCTAACCAGTACACCACGGCTGGAGAAGGAGAAGAGAGGAGAAGAAAGGGGAGGAGAGAAAGGAAGAGGAGAGACCAAGAGAAGAGAAGAGAAGAAAATAGAAGAGAGGAGAAGAGCACTTAACTGCACCTACACTAAGCGCACCACTCAAGCCAACCTGCTGCTGAGCAGCACTCAAAGCTCTCAGTCTTTCTGTCACACAATCACTTGTGAAGTGGCTCCCTGTTCTCCTAGGCCTCAGTGTGGCTCCATTCACACAGACAGAGAGAGAGAGAGAGAGGGAGGGAGAGAGAGAGAGGGAGGGAGGGAGAGAGAGAAACAGGGAGAGACAGGGAGCGAGAGAGTGAGGGAGAGAAATAGAGACAGGGAGAGAGAAAAAAAGAGAGAGAGGTGACTGTGCTCTCATGTTCTCAGTGCTGCTTTAAAGCTGCATATCCTCCTTCCCTTCCCAGCGCTTGTATCCTGCTCATACTGTAGGTGAGACCCGTACAGCTGAGGGGCCACTCACCTTAGAGTGCAGTGCAGTCTGGTGCAGCGACACATGGCACCGTTTGGAAAATGGCTCTTCATATTTCTACTGGTGTTGCTGCTGTTCAGTTTTCTAATGTGCCATTTTCTCATACCCTGTCTACTGTATCACTGGCTCCATTTAGCCTACTTGTAACAGGAGCACCATCAGTAATTGTGAGATTGTGCTCTTTCAGGCTCAAGAGAGAAAAGAACACGACTGTGATGTAGCGAACACTGCGGATCAACACAGAGGGCCACAGAGATGCCATGTTCTATCGGGCCGCTGTTGTCTCGCTCCTAATTGGTGTTGTTGCAGTGGACGTCGTGAGCGTCTCAGCTTTTCAGCGGGGAGAGTTAAAGACAGCGAAGAGACGAGGCTCCCCGCTGCGACTACTCTCCGTAAACACACACATTATCCGTAATGCGCTTGGACACCTCGCCATCGCACGGCATTAGAGAGCCACTTTAGCGGCCGCACCATGCAGCACACAAAGTCTAGCATAAGGAGTCATTTGGAGCATTTTGGTGTTTTTGCGCACGCACGCTTTCCCTCTTTCTGCCAGAGCAAATGCACTCGTCTTTGTGGTCCCTTGAATAGTGATGATTACCAGTCATGTGGGAGCGGGTGTGTGTGTGTGTGTGTGTGTGTGGGGGGGGGGGGCTCTGATGCTGAATGGCGTGCATCATGTCAGCGCTGATTTGAGCGCGCCTGTCAGACTGCATGAGTAATCAATGCTGATCAGATTGGATCCAGAGGCTTGTCATAAGAGGCAGACTCATACCGCAGAATGAGGGAGGATCTCCATTATCCATCACTGCAAAACTGATTTCCGGACTACGCAGCAATAAAGAGACACGGTGGAAATATCATTGTGGAGAATTTCACTACCGGTATATTGTAGTATGGGTTGAATTAGCTGGCGGAAGATAAGCAGAGACAGAGAGCAAAAGCGGCCTTGGCGGAGGAAATTGGAGTTTTATTGTAGCGTCTCATCGCAAACTATCAAAGTTAATTCAGCGTTTAGTTCTTTCACGTCCCCCTCTCATTCTGCATGTTCAGTGTACTGTACTCTCTCACACTCATACACACACACACACACACACTGACACACACACACACACACACACCACTCATTCTTTGTGTTCAGTGTCCTCTCTCACACTCAAACACACACACACATGCACGCACGCACGCACGCATGCATGCATGCACGCACATACACACACACACACCACTCATTGTGCATGTTCAGTGTCCTCTGTCACACTCATATCACTGTCAGTACAGTCTGCATACATACTTGCTCCCCTCATTCTGCATATTCAGTGTCTCTCATACACACACACACACACACACACACACACACACACACACACACACACACACACACATACAGAGACACAGACACACAGACATCCTCATTCTGCATGTTCTGTGTCCTCTGTGTTCACTGTCTCATATGCGCACACACACACACACCACTCATTCTTTGTGTTCTGTGTCCTCTCAACTCATTCTGGTTCACTTCAGCGTAGGAGGTGTGAATAGAAGTACACAGTGCACACACCTATACAGCTATACATATAAACACAGTATGCACATGCAGGGACTGCAGATGTACATGACGTTACTCCACCATTGGCAAAAGCCATTAAAATGCTAATACCAAACCTACTATTGTGTGTGGCTGCAGATAAACAAATGAACACACACACACACACACACACACACACACACACACACACACACTGACCTGCTCTCCAGGGCTACATTGCTGCCCAGCACCCAGTTCTCCTGCAGCTGCACACACTGCGAGGCGCTCTGCAGCTCTGTTGTCTGATTGGCCAGGGCGTGGTTGAGCGAGGTGACTGACGGCGTCTGCTTGTGCTGGTGAGAGGCGGCTGGTAGAGGGGGCGGGCTCTGTTGGCTGGACAACGGCTCTGTCAGAGGAACAAACAAACAGGGAAAGTTCTGATGAAAATGGAGGACGTATCGTGGTCATACTTCACCTGCATGGACACTACCAGGGTTGCGTCAGATTACTTTGAAATGTAATCCATGTCTGACTACAGATTACATGGCAAATTTTGTAATCAGTAATACAATCAATTGGATTACCCACAACATGCAACGTATTTCAATCTGATTACTCTAGGATTACTTGTACACGACATACACAATCCTATTTGCTCTGTTAACTACAATTTATGGTCAAGGTTAAGATCATTATCAATTTTCAATGCAATTTCACTTATAGAGCGCTAAAACACATGTCTCATGGCACTTTACAGAGTGTTAAACATTCAAAGAGAGCCCATGAGTAACAGGGGCTATAGGAAAAACTCCCTAGAATTGGGGAATGGAAACATGTAGGACGAAACCTCGGACTGATCCACGACTCAAGGGCCTGACCCATCTGTCTGGGGTCAGCTACAGAACAGTAAGGTCATTTAATGTCAGAAAGTTTAAATAGTCCAGTGTAGGGAATTAATTGACCACAGGATTTAGGTATTGTCATAGGGAAAGCAGGTTGCATTTGGTAAAGGTGATATTTAATTGTTCAACAACAATTTTGCATACTGAACTTGAATCTTTACATATATTTGAAGTGTGAGTGGACGATAAGTAAAGCGTTTTCAGAATCATCTCAAAAGCTCAGACACCAGATGCCTTAGGAAGAGAACTCTGGACCGAGGAGAGCCGCTCCAGAGCAGGCGAGGTGACCCTCAGTGTGGACAGATGACCCGTGCCCTCACACGCTGCTACACTGCCACTGTCACAGGAAGTGACCGCTGGTGCGTACTGCATGCTGCCACACTGTCACAGGATCTAGTGTACACTTCCAAGGTGTCATAGGAACTAGTGCACACTTCCAAGGTGTCACAGGAACTAGTGTACACTTCCAAGGTGTCACAGGAACTAGCGTACACTTCCAAGGTGTCACAGGAACTAGCGTACACTTCCAAGGTGTCATAGGAACTAGTGCACACTTCCAAGAGGTCATAGAATCGGAATCAGAATCAGCTTTATTGGCCAGGTTTGTGTAAACAAACAAGGAATTGTTTGACTCCAGTTATTTTTGCTCTCAAAGTACAACCCTCAACAAATAACATAGAAAGAATACAAATACAAAACAGTAAGAATATAATTAAGGACAGTAGAATAAGGTTATGTGCGGCTGGGAATGTCCGCCTTTTTTTTTTGTCCCTGTCAGGTTGCCATGGTCGTGGACACCTCAACAGGCACAAGCAAGGAACTAGGGAACTAGAGCACGCTTCCAAGGTGTCAAAGGAACTAGTGCACACTTACAAGGTGTCATAGGAACTAGCGTACACTGCCAAGATGTCATAGGAACTAGTGACCGGTCTGGTACATTCTGACAGAGGAGCCTAACGATCTGATATGCTACGGCCTTTTGACAGGCATGACAATCAGCCAGCCACAACGTGCTGATTTAAAAGACTGCTGCACAGCTTGTGATAACCGGCCTCCATAGGCTGGCTATTATTCTGCAGAGTCACCCAGATATGCATAGTCACTTCGGTGATTGACAGCGCAGACAGTCAATTAGAGTTGAACAGATGGATAGCTAATGGATGGATAGCTATAGGCATTTGAGAAGTCCAGTATAATATGCATCAAGGATAAGGGACTGCTGAATGGGAAAATAAATAAATAAATAACATCCTTTACAGTCCGACAACAAGATAAGGTAGCTGTTAATATATGGGATGGCTTTTTCAAGCAGTACAAATAAAAACAAGCTGCCAGCGCAGGAGAGATAACTGTCCCGTTATCTTCTAAATGGATGCAGCAGTGCTTGATGAGCACAGAGACAGAGGCAGGGAAGCATCTAGTGTACTGTATGTGGCAGTGCAGCAGACTATACTGTATGGTCACTTGAGCTCGGTACACATCCTTATGCGGCCATAGAATAATCCCAAAGCACACTGAGCAGCCTATGAAACGCCGTCATCAGACTTTGTTTTTGAACAGTGAACGAGGGCGCAAACAAGTGGCCTATTTATCTCTTCTCTCGTTAGCTAGATAGCAAGCCGCAATATCCCTTTACCCCTGATAACTTTGACTAGAGTAGTCATTTGTTTTGTCCAGGCTTGTTTGTGTGTGTGTGTGTGTGTGTGTGGGGGGGGTGTGGGTGTGTGTGTGTGTGTGGTGAGAGAGTGATTCTTTGTGTTTGAGTTCTGCATTTTCTATATGTGTGAGTCTCTGTTTGTCTCTAGTGAGTGTCCTTGTCCATTCGCATACAAACACCCACCCACCCACACACTCATACATAGACACACACATACACACACACGCACACACACACATACACACACACACACACACACACACACACACACACACACACACACACACACACACACACACACACACACACACACACACACACACACACACACACACACACAAACACAAACACACACACACACACACACCACACCACACACACACACACGGACACGAGTGTGTAGAGCCCTGGGATGTTGGCACTCAGAAGATGAGGGTCATATTTTTTTGGGGGGGAGCAGCTGTTGCATGATGAATGCTTAACCACATGGCTCTCATTCCATTACAGCCGCAGAAGCCTCTCCAGCGGCTAACGACTGGAACCGCCATTACAGAAGCATTGAGCTGGACGGAGGGGAAAAAACACATTTCTTCTCCAGCTCATCTCTCGTCCCCGTTTCACACCGCTGGAATGTCCACGCTGTCTGAGACCCCATACGGCTTCAGCTATGTCTCCTCAGTTCTCCTCTGTCTAGGTATTTACCCTGCTCTCATCTGTGTGGTCATCTGTGTGTGTGTGTGTGTGTGTGTGCGTGTGTGAGTGTGTGTGTAATGTCTGACGCGGTCCCCTCTGTGTGTGGCTCTGTCCCCAGACTGTCTAGGGATGAGCTACCCTGCAGTCTGCCGACTTAAGAAGTTTTTTCTTTGAAGTGACCTTTGAAGTATTTAAAGAGTTTCGCCCTCTCCCCCCTCACCCAACACGCTGTAGTGCACGGCTCTTGGGCATCACTCTGGTCTTCATATGGCAGACATGTCCTCCCCAGCACTACCGTATCATTAAGGCTAAATGACATGGCAGGCGCTGGAGCTTCAACACACACACACACACACACACACACACATGACACAAACACACACACACACACACACACACACACACACACACAAACACACACACACACACACACACACACACACACACACCCACCGACTGACCCACACAAACATAGACACACACACATACACACTCTCACCCGCCGACCGACACACCCACACCCACACACACACACACACACACACAGAAACAACAGCAGAGAGGGCACCTGTGTCGGGACCCTGTCAGGCTGCACATAGCCCCATGGTGTGTGCCTAACATCAGGACAGATGTACCCTAATAAAGCAATCATTTGTGACATGCTGTCTGCCCACTGACAGGCCTGCGTCTGCCTCCGTCAGAGGACACACAAGCTAACCGAGGGCAGAGAGGGGCCGACACGGGGCCAGACCTGGGCCGCATCAGGGCCAGATCCCAGCGTGCTCCCCCCCAGACCCTGGCGCTGCCTGGGATGTTGTGCGTCTCAGCTGAGTGAGCCGATGACAGCCGTATGAGGGCGTATGACGGACGGATTCAGCCTCGCACAGGGTGCTTCTCTCACTCCCCGCCTCTCTACAGCTCTTGCTATCTCGCCCCATCTCTCCCTCACTCTTCCCATCTTTCTCTTTCAATCTCTCTCTAGCTCTCTCCATCTTTCTCTCTCTCTAGCTCTCTCCATCTCTTTTTCAATCTCTCTCTAGCTCTCTCCATGTCTTTCTCTTTCTGTCTCCATCTTTATTTCTAACTCTCTTTATCTTTTTTCCTTCTGCTCAACTCTCTCTCTCTCTCTCTCTCTCCCATAACAGATGTCCATGACATTGTGTCCTTGTTGTCTTTTCCTAAAGCCTCTCCTCCACCCAGAGCACTCTCACTCTATTGTCCTCTGTTCATCTCTACTCAGACCATTCTCACACCCTCCTACACGTGTTATTATCATATTATCAATATTACTTAAACATGTTCAGACGATCTGCGGCACCTTAAATGTGTCAGATTTCTCTGCCACTGAACACAGTATTTCACTCCTGTACATCATATGCTTAGCATTTCTACCTTACACTCTATAATTTGTGATAAAATGGTATGTTACACATTAAACATATAGAACCAGTTTCTTGTGTGTTCCTGGAATAAAATACAATTGCAATGAAGATCACCCGTGTGGAAAAATCCTTGCTCGACTGACGAGCCTATGTCACTCCATGGACTCCATGGATACATTTGTGCACATGCGTAAATTCGACATTTCCTTTTGTAGTCCGCTGCAGACACAATTGCTGTTCTGAATAAGAACTATTAGCCGAGTACTTTAAGCTTTCTTTGTGTCTGGGAAACCGGTCCATAACATATATTAGGTTAGGTTTAGAGCTAGCTCACTTAAACGTGGCACTTTTCTAAGAAGGATAACTATAATGTGTGGCGGAATAGCACATGGGAGCACTTCGCCTTGGCGCAGTAATATCCTCACTCCAAAGTGAAGCTGAAAATCCAAGAGTGATGATATTACTGCGCCGAGTCGAAGTGCTCCCAAGTGTTATTACGCCATAGAGTATAGTTATCCTTCTTATAAAACGCCACGTTTTATTTTGTCTCACCATACTTGGTCGTGTAACTACTCGTGTAATTGTATTATAATAGGGAAAACGTGGAGGGGTTTGGTTGCTTCTAACTTCATCTCTGTTTGGATCCGAGTGAATGAACGGGGCTAGCTAAGTGCTATCAAAGTAGCGCCGTGCACCAGAGCCTTTGAGTGCAGGCATTGAAACACGAGAGGTATGTATCAACTCGTCTTAGTTAAGGAAATAACGTAGTTTAATATGAAAAAAACGTGGAGTGTTCCTTTAAACGGTCCATAAGGTATATTGTATAGTTAGGTTACATTTAGAGCTAACCCACTTAAATGGTAGCCTATATAACGTATAGTTAGTAACGTACAGTATATATGGTATAGTTATGTTAGGTTTAGAACTGACTCACTTAAACGGTCCATAACAAATATGGTATAGTTATGTTAGGTTTAGAGCTAGTTCACTTAAACGGTCCATAACGTAGAGCATATGGAATAGTTAGGTTACGTTTAGAGCTAACCTACTTAAACAGTCCATAACGTATATACATAGAATAGTTACATTTAGAGCTAACTCACTTTGATCATGTATTCTTATGAGTGGTGCATTTCAGTAAGCCTGAATCAGTAGGCCCTAAACATGGGGAGTCATACGGGACAGCACAGGCAGACTCTTCCCAAAATGGAGCCGCTTCAGGCTTGATATCGGGTCAGTTTCATGCTTGGGCGCCAGACGCGTGAAGTGTGTGAGCGTGTCCGTCTGTGTAGTGTGTGAGTTTGTGTGTGTGTGTGTATGTCTGACGGCGAACGCAAACAAACAGAGAGGGAGCTGACAGCGCAGGCCTGCGAGGCATTTACATAACTCAATTATGAGGCGCGCCAAAGCTGTCGCCCCCGTTTAGGAGCGCCGAGGCCAGACGAGGACACAGTCAACAGGGACGCTCACGGACCACTGGGGCAGCCAGCGCTACCTGTCTGCACACAGCACATGGAAACCGCCTGCGCTGGGAGGATGGGAAGTGTGTGCTACTCCTGTATGTGTGTGACCAAGTGTGTGTATTTGTATTTCCACGATTGTGTGTCTGTATGTTGTTTCTATATTGTGTGTGTGTATGTTAGTGACTCAAAGGCCAACAATATGTGTTTGTGTGTATGTGTGTATGTGTGTATGTGTGTGTGTGTGTGTGTGTATGAATGTGTGTATTTGTGATCGTGTGTGTGTGTGTGTGTGTGTGTGTGTGTGTGTGTGTGTGTGTGTGTGTGTGTGTGTGTGTGTGTGTGCTCCCAGTGACAGTGATGACAACTGACTTTCTTGATAGCGGCTGGAACTGGACTCCCTGAGCTGGGACATCAAGCTGCCCTCTCCCAGCCTGCCTCTGCCCAGCATCTCCCTGCCCAGTCTCAGAGACGTCTACGCACCATGTCTCACACACACACACACACACACACAAAGAGAGAGAGTGTGTGTTTGTGTGTGTGTGTGTCTGTGTGTGTGTCTGTGTGTGTGGGAGGGTGTAGTCCATGAATACTGCAGGCAGCTCCATCCATTTCCATCCCTGGGGAGGAAAATGGACACGGAGAACTGGGCTGGTGATGCTTGAGTGTGTGTGTGTGTGTGCGTGAGAGAGAGAGAGAGAGAGTGTCTGTGTGCATGTGTGTGTGTGTGTGTGTGTGTGTGTGTGTGTGTGTGTGTGTGTGTGTGTGTGTGTGTGAGTACGTGTGGGCGTGTATGCACAAGGGTGTGGACTGGCAAGTCTTTCATGGCCTCAGTACTAGTGTGAGTTACAGGGACCAGAAACAAAGCCAGCATCATCCACACCTTCAGAGCCAGCACTATGTTGAGGGAGTGGACCAACCTGTTACGACCCCCTGTGCCCCTTCAGGCCTGGAGTGGCCAGTGCATGGGAAATGCTGGCCTAGCGCGCCTAATTAGCCAATCATGCACACCTGGTGAAGGTGTGTGGGTATTTAAGGGCTTGTTCTCTCTCTTGGTTTTGGGCACTTTTCGGTTAGGCACATTCTGTTGCAGGCACCTTTGGGTTATCTCTCTCCCACTGGCACCTTCTCTATCTTTGAACATCATACTGACTTTGGCATACACGCACCCACATGAACACTTGCATACATACCTTTAGTTTCCCCTAGACATCTTTTGGTAATGGTTATGCTTTTGGTTCATTTTAATAAATACTTTACTGGTTAAAGTTGATCTCTGTTGTCCCGACTCCCTCTTTATGTTGCGGCTTAGAGCCGGGTCGTAACATAAATTGGGGCCTCGATCCGGGATCTGTTGAACATTTTGGGAGTCTGGACTGTGGAGACTTTAGGTGAGAAGTTTGCTGGTTGTTTGGAAGTTCTTGATTGTGTAGCCTAGCTATTTCATATTGATCTCATTCAGAATCCGGTTAGTAAGAGTGCTCCAGCTAGGTTGCTAGCAGCCTCTCCTGCGGAGTACTGTTTGTTATTTTGTTTTGTTAATGTTCATTGTTTTGAGGGGTAATCCTGGTCCGGAGTCTTGAATTCCTGTCGGGGGCACGCTATTCGCGCAGTTTACTGTGACGAAGTTCATGCGTTATCCAGTCGCCCCGAGGCCGGCAGGCCCTGGAAGACTAGCCAGGTGAGGTTAGCTTATTGATGGTAGGTACCGGAGTTCTGTTAATGTTAATATGTTAAGTGGATTATGTCAATTGACACCAGCAGATTTCTCACCAGAAGTTGGAGTTTAATTTGGGGTGTGTGTGTATATTAGTGTATGTCAGTAGTGTAAGTATAGTTTACTGATTGATTGTTGTGTGGTAGTTTGCTGTTACTCAGGTGATATCCTTATATTAAACATCACTGTAGACGAGCTTAGGTAGCTATTGCAGAGATGATTTAATGATTTTAGCCTGGAGATTAGTGAACATTTGTCTTTGTTTGAGAGTGAGGGCCTTTGTGTAGTTACTTGTGTGGAGGTTTGGTGAAGCCTCATGTAGCCTAAGCCAGGGTTGGCTAGGATTTGAGGAATGACT
Source organism: Sardina pilchardus (assembly GCF_963854185.1). NCBI lineage: Eukaryota > Metazoa > Chordata > Actinopteri > Clupeiformes > Clupeidae > Sardina > Sardina pilchardus. Next base: position 8,137,724 of record NC_085004.1, read on the forward strand.
GGTAGACTTGCTTGGTGCAAGTAGTCATTCATGTGTGTAAGTAACTTGGCCCTTAACTGTGTACAACAGTAATGAAGTTGCATGCCTGTTAAGCGACCTTTGAATAACGTTTGTGTGGCTTGGTTAAAGCACTTTATGAGGGAATGTGGTATTCCGCTCATGTTTGTTATTATTGGTTCGCTTGTATGTAGTCTCATACTGTTTGTTGTTTACTGTCTGTGTGGAGATCATTGTGTAGTATGTTTGATGTTCTTTTGTTTGGTCTTGTCAGTAAACTAACTTGCTTTAATTGATAATTGTTCACTATTGGGTGAGATTAAGGTTGGTGCTGTGGGAGGAGTTAAGTGCCTGTCCTGTGCAGTGTTAATGATGCACCTGCTCATCATGAGCATTGGAGCCTGATGAGGTTAATATGCCCCTGATCATGTGCTCAGAACTTGTGTTACTGAGACTTTTGTTGTAGAGGCCTAGGCTCAGGTTGATACAATGTTGTTTATCCTGGTCATGCAGACTTAAATTATATATTTCAGCTGCAGAGTGTTTCAGGAGTTTAAAGCTCCATGTGGAGGAGTTGACACAGATTTGGTCTGTATTTTGCCGTGCAGCTCCTAATTGACAATTGGGTTGGTGCCGCCCACTGAACAGTTGGTAGTCTGCAAGTGAACTGGTGTTTTGGTGGTCCTAGTTGCAGTGTAGTCTACTGGCCATGGATTGCTGCCTTTGACGCAGGTTATGGGTAGATTGCTTCTCATATTGAGATCAGAGTTGTCCCTTGTGGGATGTTTTAATTAACGTAATGTGTGCTTTTATTCACATTATATTGAATTGTTTTGTAAATCTGTCATACTTGACCTTTCTATCTCATGTCCTAGGACCCAGGATATGGAGATGTCGATATTAGGATCACAGGAGGTCTTAGGATTTGTTTTGCTTTCAGATTTCCTGGAGGAAATCTTCTTTAGGGAGGGAAGTGTTACGACCCCCTGTGCCCCTTCAGGCCTGGAGTGGCCAGTGCATGGGAAATGCTGGCCTAGCGCGCCTAATTAGCCAATCATGCACACCTGGTGAAGGTGTGTGGGTATTTAAGGGCTTGTTCTCTCTCTTGGTTTTGGGCACTTTTCGGTTAGGCACATTCTGTTGCAGGCACCTTTGGGTTATCTCTCTCCCACTGGCACCTTCTCTATCTTTGAACATCATACTGACTTTGGCATACACGCACCCACATGAACACTTGCATACATACCTTTAGTTTCCCCTAGACATCTTTTGGTAATGGTTATGCTTTTGGTTCATTTTAATAAATACTTTACTGGTTAAAGTTGATCTCTGTTGTCCCGACTCCCTCTTTATGTTGCGGCTTAGAGCCGGGTCGTAACAAACCAGAAACCAACAAACCAGTGAACAGTTGGGTTGAGATTAAACCCTGGTACACTGATCCCAGCCCTGATTGTCCAGGGAAGCATGCCCACAGCACTGACCATGGTTTCCTCAAAATCTGTCCAAAATTGTATACAAACCAAAAGTAATACATAAGGCGTAAAATAAGTAAATAAATTAATTAATAATTAAATAAATAAGGCAGGTATAGCTGAACAGGGAAAATAGACTGGAAGTCTGACAATGACAACAACAAATTAAAAAAAAATACAAAGAAAGAAAATTCAGCTCCAGACTGGACAGCAGAGCAACTGCATGATTACAGCAGAAATGGGCAAAATGGAACACTCGTGGAACTCAATGGAACACTCATCATATTCTTTCTATCCAGCCAATCAGGATCTCAGTAGACCTGATGACCTCTGACTTCTGTCGCCCCAGCAACACCAGCGAAAAATTGGCTGAATCAATTAGGTGGACTTCAGCCAGTCAAGGTCACCTGTATCCATCCACACATTCAGAAAAAGAGAGAATATTCTGCCATATATAATCGAGGTCGGAAAATACTACTGAAAACGATGAAAAAAAATAGGCTACTGCTAAAGTGACCAAACTAAAGGAAATGTACACCAAAAGTATAAAGAGAAGGTAATATTAATGGATATTAATTTAATTATTAGTGTGCTGTGGGTCACACTGTCACACAGATACCCCATGTCTGTGAAACAGCTTTATCAAATGTGCTCCACAACCCATCACTATCAGGACAGCCATGCGAAAAACTTCACATCTTCAAAAATGTGATTTGATGTAGGAACTTCAATCATTAGTTAGCTTTATAGTGGTAATCTCTCCCCACTCTCTCCATCTTTGTCCAGAATAAAAGCCTTCCTCCAAAGGAAGATATCTGCAGTACTGATAGTGTTATCGTTTACTAAATCGTCCTTTCAGAGAACACAGAATTCTGAAACTATAGTTGTTTCTTAGAGGACATATTCTTACACCCTTCTATGAATTTTGTCTTGCTTCTTTTTCTTTAGGGGGTCAAGGTCAGAGCTAAAATTGTCCCTCTCTTGTTCCTGTATACCCTCACTTCCTGTGCCCTTTGCTCACCGTCAGAGATACGATCCAAACACTTGCCCTTTTTTATTTTGAGGGTTCCTCCTCTTTGAAACTCAATCAATGCTGATGACTCCCTAACAAAATTGCTCAATGTCAAGTTGTCACACTTGAAGTGGCTGGAATCCTTTGGAGTGTGCGGTGTGATTAATATTGCATGGCGATGATCAGATGGTGTTCTCACTTCACGACTCATACTGACTCACTGGTCTGTCCATCAATCCTACAACCAAGGGACCCGCTGTCACCACTCTTCTGACGTTTACAAACTAAACCAGAACGTGTGCCGCTAACACGTGAGAGCGAGCATGCAAGTCATTGAAATCAGCTCATGTTCAATAAGCTACCATACACACCAAATCATTATGAGTTCAATAAGCTACCATACACACCAAATCATTATGTGTTCAATAAGCTACCATACACACCAAATCATTATGTGAAATATACTGGAAAAGCACATTGTCACGATAATGCCTGCAAAGGGCTTCACAAATCCAGCAATATAAAGAGGAAAAGAGGCAACACTGTATCAGAGAAATGTAAACCAAGAGGAGTGGACTTGAACATGCAGAGTAAACTGATAAACTACAGAGGTGATAGAAACAGAGATAATGATGGTGTAAAGCACAAACAAATAAAAGCATCACAGCGTAAACAGATAGCAAAAAAATATTTATAAAAAATTTTGCAGACAGTTTTTAAAAAAAAAAATGTAATATAATACAAAAAAAGATAATAATAATACCATAATACCACAATAAACAAAACAAAGCATGAGAGGTCTGAGTATGATAAGAAAATAGTGACTTGCCCAACACATTATTAAACAGTTATTTTCCAGAAAGGAGCCGGTTTTAAAGCAAACAGAGCTCTTCCGTCGTGTGTTAGACTGCTGTTGTTCCGCGTCTACTCCTCCAAAGAGCACCATGGGGTCCAATATCCAGCGTGCCCTGTAGAGCAGCAGCCTGGCCCACAGCCTGGAGTTAAGCACACTAATACAACCCCCTCACCCTGGCATAATAAAACAGCTATGTAAAATTCCCTCTATGTCATCCAAGGTCAGTGGGAATATAATTCCAGGAAATGGTTGTGTTCACTCTGCCTTGTGCTGTTTATTTCTAAAAGGACTTTGAGGAATGGCATTGTTTGTACCTAAGTAAAAGGTCTAGCACTGCAAGGCTGGGTCTTCAAGGCTGATTTGGTGGATTTTCATTTTATTTCATGCCACTGTTTATTTGTATTGATTAAACTTATAGTTCACATCAGTAATTGCTAAAACATTGTACAGTATGTCTCAAATAAAATTCCAAATGATAAAGTGAATGTTCACAGTTATTTGCGAGAGCAGTAAGACTCGTTTCTAAAAAGAAAGAAATAGCCTAACGAATGACATCACTTTTCCGTGCACTATTGTTAGAAAACGTAGGTACAGTAAACCCATGATTTATCTTTGCTGTCTTCTCCACAAAGAGAACTCCTGCAAGACAGTAAATTGTGCAGCTATGTTAAAATCACCACAATCACCACCACATTTCAAACTGCTGACATGTCGCATAATTAGATGAATCCACTGTCTGGCATACAGCGCTTGTCAGTTGGGTATCTCGTCACACAGAGAGGAAAAAAAACACAATGATTTGATCGTCGCCGGCTTTTTAAAATAGAAAACCAATTAGTGTTGCATTAGCTTCGGTCTCGACTTCTGTGTGTGCTTGCCGTCATGCCTAACCGGTAACCGCGACGCTGTGCTGGCGTTCTAGCCGTGCGCATCCCGGAAGGCCCTGGCCACCCTCCTTCACATGCTCGCTATTAGCGGAGGTGAACACGGCCCGCCTCACTGCCCGCCCGCCGGCGCAGCGGTCACAGACGCGACCGGCCGCCGGTAATTGTGCCGCCTACTCAACCGCCTCATTATCACCCCGTTGTCAGGAGCAGGGACGAGAGGTGACAGCGCGGCGCGATTCTCTTTTCCTCTGTGTTGAGAATTGAGTTTTTTCTCCTGAAAATAACACGACACGGTAAACAATGCAATCAGGCTGGATTCAATACAAAAAATAAAAAATAAAAATGGTGAAAAAAGCTGGTTGGTTATTGTGTAGATGTGAATTGCTACAAAATACACAAGAACAAAAGAAAAAAATACTCATCATGACCTACATTTTAAATGGCATCAATTAAAGTAGAGGCATATCTCTCAAAACAAATTGCTTTTGCAAAGGTTGGGTTCTACCTCTGAAATGTAAATACATAAACTGTGCAAGGTGCAATTAATGTACTTGCCGTCTCTCTATGGTCTATGAGAAAAATACAAAATATGCAAAAAAAAAGAGAACAGCAATAAAAATATATATATATTCCTCTTAATTTAAATGTAATAATCATTATACAAAAACAACATGCCATAACATATCAACAACACGTTGTTCACTAATCACTGAAAATGTTTAAGGCAGTGAAGGATAATTTACATAGGTTTATATTTTTAGTGCTATAAAATCCCATTTCTATGTAGAGCAGGGCAGTCTCAGGTTAGACCCCAAGCACAAGCGTTGGCACTTGGCAGAGGCTGGAGAGATCTTACTCACATAAAAAGAGTGATTGACTCCGGGTGTTCTTGTTAATGGAGCGTGTGTGTCGTAATTGATTCACACTCAAGATAAACAAAGGTGCACAGAGACGTCTGGCATGCTGGAACAGGCCATTACACACAGCACGCCGACCGACACACACTCTCTCGTTAACCTCTAACACAGCTAATAAAGCATGCTAATGGCCTCTATTGCAATAAATAGCCTCAATTCTACACAATGTGTGTGTGTGTGTGTGTGTGTGCTTGCCTGTATGTGTGTGTGTGTGTGTGTGTGTGTGTGTGTGTGTGTGTGTGTGTGTGTGTGTGTGTGTGTGTGTGTGTGTGTGTGTGTGTTATGTGTGTGTGTGTGTGTGTGTGTGTGTGTGTGTGTCTCTGTCTGTATGCATATGTGCACATGTAAATTGGTGTCTCGCTGCAAGTTTAAGTCTTGACCGTTTGCACTGATCCGTTACCTTTGAGCCTCTGCACACACACACACACACACACACACACACACACACACACACACACACACACACGCACACACACACACACATGCACACATGCACGCACGCACACATGCACACACACACGCACACACATACACATACAAATCACTCACCCATAAGTTACCAAAGC
>NC_085004.1:8145930-8150930 GCF_963854185.1 Sardina pilchardus
AGATGGACAGACCCAATTCCAACACCCTATTCATCCATAGCTAGGGCAGAGGGTTAAAACTGGGCTGTAGCAGGCTGTCCCTGCAGGTAGACGCTACCCAGCCCATGTGCTCCTGTTTCCAGTGATGATTGCGAGGCAACAGATCATCAGTTCTGCTTCACCCTGACAGGAAGTCTGACGGCCTGACATCCAGCTGCCAGGCCAAATCCACCTGACATTTTGTTTCATTTTGTAAGACTTGAATTTAATCCTGTCAAACTCTGACAAGATAACCACCTAAAGCTTGCACAGAGATTTAGAAAGCCCCTCTTTGCTCCCCTCCCCGAATTGATTCTTCTTCTAGTCTTCCCACCCATTTCCACCATCTCAAGCTCAACTGATTTTGTTCTTTCCAAGATAACTTGTGAAGGTCAGTCAATGTCATGTAATTATGTTCAGATAAAGAGAATGAAGTTTACACTATGACCGCCATCTTGTTAATAATTTCACACAGCAAAGAAGTCTTGCTTTTACACTGGTAGTGATGTAGAAGAGTGTGTTTTAAATGATCACTGATTTAGAAGAGACAGACATCACTTTTTTTCCAGACATCATGCATTTCCCCATTAAACATTTGACCCTGAAATGTAAGCGAAGGTCGAAGGTCATTTGGGCCAAACACTACTCTGAAAACCGCCTGACTGAAAATCGTCTATCTCCTGGAACGAGCCCTGGAGGGTTTCACTGTCAGGTGTTTATTCTGATAAGGTCATAACCCCCCACCCCCCCTCCCGAGAGATCTCCTTCTGTTTCTTCATTACGGTAGTAAAGCCTTGGAAAAACAGCTTTAGTCAAATGTGCCAGGGATCAAGCAATTTAAATGCAAAGTCTCACCGGGCAGATTTGCACTGTGGCTAAACAGTGGCGTTTAAGCAAATCCAACCTGTCGTGTAGTGGCAGCTCCGCCAGATTGAATGACCCCCCGCAACATCTGGGTCTATTGTATCTGCTCTGGGCACACCGGCGCTGTGGGCCATCCATCCAGCGGAGTGAGAGCCATCAGGCCCTTAAGCTGCCGTAAGTCCTCTTTATTAGTCCTGGCACCTGGCTCCTGTTTCTGTGTTTTAAATCAGTGTGTGGAGAAGCTACGGACGTGTCTTCCAGGATTATGTCGTTGCTTCTGCTGACAGGTCCAATCGGCCAGATAGCGGTGGGCGGCTGGCGGCTGGCGGCCGGCTCTGAGGGCTGTGTATAGCGTTATGGTGGGGGACGGGGCGGAATATTCTTGTCAACTCTCCAAGACTCAGATCCGGAGCTACGGCTCAGCACAGGGTCACAACTGTCAGTCCACACAAGACACACACACGCACACGCACACGCACACGCACACGCACACGCACACGCACACGCACACACACACACACACACACACACACACACGTGGTCAGAATACAGACTAATACATGCGGAATACACACTGAACATACACACACATTGAACATACATACACACACACACACACACACACACACACACACATACACACGTGGTCAGAATACAGACTAATACACGCTGCATACACGCTGAACATACAGTACACACACGCACATGCACGCACAAACACACACACACACACACATATATATGTGTGCGCGCATGCGCACGCACGCACACACACACACACACACACACACACACACACACACACACACACACACACACACACACACACACACACACACACACACACAAACACACAGACACGCACCCAGATATGCACACACACACACACACACACACACACACACACACACACACTCACATACAAACATAAACTTGCAGACAAAAACACAGACCACACACACACTAAAACACAGTAAAACACTAACAAAAACTCATAGCCACCGATACACAATTGCACCCATAACACACTCCTACACACCAGCAAACAGTGTTGTGTGGGGAGGAGATTGACGAGCTGTGTCTCTGTGCTCTGTCTCTGCCCATCTCTGTCTGAGTCTGAGCAGGATACAGACCGCGCCGCGCCGAAGAGATGAAATCAAACGTGATCGATGACGCGTCACAACAACAAGGAGCCACAGATCAATCTGAGTTCAATTATTTTAGCAATTAAGATATCCTTTGTTCTAAACACATCATGATGTCGTGGAGCATTTATCATATCACAGATATCTCAAATGATGTCTGCCTCAATTATGCCTCAATCCATCAATCCATTCACGTACCTATTTGTCCGTCCATCCATCCATCCATCCATCCTTCCATCCATACATCCATCCATCCACGGACCCTGCCGCAATCTAGTCATTTAAGTAAGGGACATCCTGGGTTTTATGCCATTGTGATGCCTGTTATTTCTGAAGCGTTTTCAATTTCAATTTCAATTTAATTTAAATTCTAGAGTGGCAAAACATTACACATGTCTCATGGCACTTTGCAGAGTGTTAAACATTCAGAGAGAGCCCATGAGTAACCCTAGTGAGGAAAAACTCCCAAGAATTGGAGATACATAATAGGAAGAAACCTCGGACAGATCCAAGACTCAAGGGCCTGAGCCATCTGCCTAGGGTCAGTTATAAGACAGTAAGGTCTGCATACATGATAAGTGAATAGAGAGTGTTACTGTCACATACGCTTGAACTATTTACGAGCACACCTTTGAAAGCACTTTGATCGTTATTAGCCGCAGCTTATACGCTGATTTTGCAAAATGTCTACAGCTATGAGGTTAATACACGGTGGCAACTAAACATGGTATTACAATGCTTTTGTTTCTTTTAACTTGCATCAAATACTGTCCTGCGGCTTATATACAATGTGGTTAATACACAGGAAATGACTGTCTTATACATTTCCTGAGCAGAAAAGAAACATATTGTTTTGGTATTGTTGTGCTCATGTGTTCTTCAGTTCAATATGCGTGAGATGTCAATGTGCATGATGGCCAGTAGAAGTAGGAGCATTGATAACAGCACATTGCCAGAACAACTGTTCTGTTGCTTGTCTGTTTTTTCTCATTGTTTGATAAGAGTTTTTATTCAAACCTGCACACCTCTATATTTACTGAGCAAAAATATAAATGCAACACCTTTGCTCACACTTTAATTTTTCATGAGGTGAAGAAAAATATCTTCTATGCACACACACATTTTTCTTCTTTTTTTTACCACAAATGTATGCTTTTAATCAGATTTATTTAGAGTCACATGGAGTGTGAATAGATTATCTTGATGAAGGTAAAGTGCTCACTAACAAAGTTGAACACATTTGCAAACACAATTTCAGGAAATTAACCTTTGTGTGTGTAGAGAGGAAATATCACCTCTTTTATTTCAGTTTGGGGAAAAAGGGAGTGTTGGCTTTAAATGGATGTTCCTTGTAATCAACAGGGTGTTGATAAATGTACTTTAGTGTGTATCTTCACACCTGCATGTCCTGGTGTTGAGCTCACTGTCTGCCCGTGTGCACTGCTGCTCACTATGATAATCAGCAGCCCATCACTCTAGAATAAATAATAATAATAATAATAATAATAATAATAATAATAACAATAACAATAATAACAATAATAATAATAATAATAATAATAATATATTATTATTATTATTATTATTATTATTATTATTATTATTATTATTATCATTACAGATGTATAACACAAATAATAGTCTTTGGGTTAGACCAAGTGAAATAATATTGGCATAAATTGTTCCAAAAAGGTGCAAAACAATTACTGTGTGTATTCCCTCTTTCAAAGACTTGACAGAGTCTAAATGTGGTCCCTAATTAGCAGTGAACGGTCCATCTCCTAATTGCATAAGTGCTTAATTACGGTATGCCTGATTGAGCAAGCCTAACTGGAGGTGGGAGATTTTCCACAGCTGACAGAAAATCTCAAGCCACCTGCAGAGTGTTTGGATAGATAATGCTGAAAGGTATGGCATCTTTGGCTTTCAGATCTGGAAGTGGAGACATGTTCTATAGCAAGTACCACGTTGTGAGCATTGTGTTTCTTACATCAGCATAATGTGAAGGCTCTGACAAAAACGTCTTCCACTTTCCGCAGTGAGACAATGTCAGCTGTCAGCTTTTTAAAAACATGTATCATTATATCACACGTTCTTAATCATCCCTACTATGACAACAATACACAGAGCGTGCCAATCTAAAGTAAGATAATGATATTCAGAAGCCTGACAACAGACCTCACGATTGGTCCCTTAAACCCCTCCCCCTGCACCACCTCAGCCTCTCAGCAGCGCTCTCGTCTCTGATTGACAGGCGACGACAGGCTGGCGTCCTCCAAGGCCCGGGACATCAGAGAGGGAATATCTCTGTATAAGGCTGCCTAAGATGTTCACTGAGACGGGCACACACGGGCCTTTGGGGATCTGTGTCCACATTAACATTTGCTTTTGAGGCCGTTTCAAACAAAAAACAACAAAAAAAACCCAGATGGAATGACACTGTTTCTTTAAGCATTCTAGATGGAAAAGTACGGAGTACACATTTGATCAGCCACATCAACCAAAGCTGTCGCTTTCTGATGGAATTTCGAAACCACTGAATTATTTTGAAGCAGAATGCAGTTCATGATCCATTAAGTCTGCCTTGCTTTGACAACAGATATCAAAGACTTCCTTCTGAACCTCGTCTGCCTTGTAAAGGGTTTAGTATGGGCTGCACATCTTGCTGCTGGCTAGCAGGATGGACTACAGTGTGCGGTCTTGATGGAAATGATTCAAACTGCGCGTCTTCCTCGTTGTGCACCGTGATGCCATTTTGGTAGCAGATTGAGTGACGATGGACTTCTTGTAGATTACGCTGGACTCCCATCTTACAAAAGCCCAAAGACTTTGATGTTCCCCATAGAAATGAATTAATGATCGAGTATGTGGATTGGAAGAGACTTTGATCGGAGCGTGTCTGATGGATGCTGGCAATGTTTGCACGGCCATACACACTGCATATCTCACACAAGATCTCTTTTTAATCACCAT
>NC_085004.1:8165930-8168430 GCF_963854185.1 Sardina pilchardus
CAGTTGTCCAGTCCTCCCTGCAGGTTGAAATGTCAGTCCTGTCCCCTGGATGAGGAGGGATGAAGGTGTGTGTGTGAAGGGGTGTGTGTGTTAACACCTATGCTGTGGTCAGACATGGCTACTAAACTCATGTGTGACGTCCTTCACCCATCCTGCCTGAACGAATATAATAAAGTAAGATTCATGTTTTTATACATAATTCAAAATTGGTGCATTCACATTTAGTGGCAAATGAACGGTCCTCCAAAATAATGTCCAGTCTGAATTGAGTGGAAATAATGGTAAAGTTGCCAGATGTCACATTTACTGCCCTCAATAAGATAGTGTTTCACATATAAATCATACTTGTCACTCGTCAGGAAGATTTTAATCAAAAGATCAAAATCCAACGTTAATAAAAATGACAAAAAAAACTCATTATTGACATTTTTGTCAGGGCCATCAATAATTGCGACTGGAGCCACACTAAGTGTGAACATTTTCTGCCCACACAAAATGGGGGCTGGGGCACAGAGGAGAGGAGGGACGACGTGTCCCCCACCGCCGTGTGTTAGCGCTGCCTGCAACATGACTCACTCACTCACTCACTCACTCACTGCTCGCCTGGCCATCTGAGTCCACTGCACACACAGCTCTCCACTGGCCACCGAGAGGAGAAATAGACCGAGCACTGCGGCGCACAACTGTCCGTCCGTCTGTCTGTCTGCCTGCCTGCCTGCCTGCCTGCCTGCCTGCCCGCCTGCTTGCCTGTCTGTCTGTTTGTCTGCCTGCCTGCCTGTCTGTCTGTTTGTCTATCTGCCTGTTTGTCCCTGTAATTCACTGTTACTAGCAGGTCTTAGACTTGATGCTTATCTTACTTTTGTTCTATATATTTTCCCGTTTCTCTGTTTTTTTTCAGTACATCTTTCAACTGTGCTGGTTTTTTTTACTGTGTCTTTGTCTGTCTTTTCCAGAGCAGCAGAAGTAAAATCAGACTGATCTCTCTCTCTCTCTCTCTCTCTCTCTCTCTTCCTCCCTCCCTTTCTTTCAACAACAAATAGGTGTCAAGTCTGGGAGGAAGAGGCAGCTGAAACACATCAGAAATTTCTTCAAAAGACAACAATGTATCTGACTCTCATAAAATGTAACAAAGTTATTTTACTTCCCCTTACTGTTTATAAAAGGCAATCGTATAGGCCTACAACACAAATCTTTCAGATTTCCAAAGAAATACACAGCATTACACAAGAGGCAATTGTATACCTCAACACCTCAAATCTTTCATACTGTATCTCCAAAGAAATACACAGTATTATCAAGTATACAACACCTCAAATCGTTCTTATATCCCAAATAAAGCAATGAGCCAGTACAGTCAGTGCTGAACAAGCCTGGTTAATCCCTACAGATGCCACACGTATACAAGCTTATGGCAAAATTTCAGAATTGAAAGAAAATGCTTCAACCTGAAATATTTATGGAAAAGTTGAAGATCATCCCAAAGAGTCACTCTGCAGTTGTGAAGCTTTCCTCACAACCCTTTCACGGTGAGAAAAAACAACTATCCTATAGAGGTCATATTGACTCATAGCCTGAGGCAGATTAACACCTTGAGCTGCCATGACTGTGTACAATGCCCCCTGCCGGGGTAGATGCAGGGCGTCGTGTCTTTACAGGCCGCGAGACACGACGCCACCGGAGCCCTTCTCCTGGGGTCCCACAGGGCTCCACCTCCCTTTGAAAACACCAAGCAACACTAAGCACTGACACACAGCAGCTAGGAGACCCTTTCTACAGTCCAATCCACACTTTTACCTCACATACTGTAAGCTAAAGCTGCTAGTTAGGGATAGGTTTGGATTCACTTACTTACTGATATTTTGGACTTCTCTGTCAGGAGCCCGTGCGAGAATAAAGGCTAATCCTGAGCACAGGCTGCAGTAGGTGCATTAGAAGTCTGGACTAGAGTTTATTGGGTTGGTCTCTGTCAGCACCGATTCTTTTTCTTCCTTTCATTTCTTCCCCCCTTTCTTTATCCTCCAACAGGGCAGGGAAGGAGCTAGCTTTTCTCTTCTCCTCACATTCATCAAGGTTAGCAGTACAAAAGGATTTTTTTTATATAGGTGTTACGACCCCCTGTGCCCCTTCAGGCCTGGAGTGGCCAGTGCATGGGAAATGCTGGCCTAGCTGGCCTAATTAGCCAATCATGCACACCTGGTGAAGGTGTGGGTATTTAAGGGCTTGTTCTCTCTCTTGATTTTGGGCACTTTTCGGTTAGGCACATTCTGTTACAGACACCTTTGGGTTATCTCTCTCCCACTAGCAATTTCTCTATCTTTGAACATCATACTGACTTTGGCATACACGCACCCACATGAACATTTGCATACATACCTTTAGTTTCCCCTAGACATCTTTTGGTAATGGTTATGCTTTTGGTTCATTTTAATAAATACTTTACTGGTTAAAGTTATCTCTGTTGTCCCGACTCCCTCTTTATGTTGCGGCTTAGAGCCGGGTC
>NC_085004.1:8175930-8188430 GCF_963854185.1 Sardina pilchardus
GAAACCATTATAGTGAAGTTTGCCATGTCTAAAAGTGGGCCCAAAAAAATAATAAGAGTTTATTTTCAGTTTTCAGTTTCTTGGAGAAATTACAAGTTCATTTCAAAGCCCAGAGCCAAGGATTTAAGAGGTACTTAAGTCCCTTTCTGGTGAAAATCAAGTTTTTATCCTTGTTACCATCTTCACATTGTATTTGTTATAAGATACAGATCATATCATGAAAATATCATCAAATAAGCTGTCAAGGCCAAGGCAGAGCATCCTGAACTAAGTGTACTATTTCAATAACAGTCTCAAACAGATCAAATCAGAGCTTTCAGATTCCCTAACTTGTGACGAGGCTTTTCATTTTTAAATCTAAAGCACCTATACAGTATACAGTATGCAATGAGTTGGGTGGGAGCCTTCATCGTGAGAGGTCAGGCTACAAAGCGCTCTTAAATCAAAATGAGGCCGAGCAGAAAGGATACAGCCAGGCAAAGGCCATGAAAGGATTTCTTCATTACAAATACCTGACAGTTGCCATTTTTACACAGAGGTGAGTGTTTAGTGCTGTAGAACTAACGGTCAGACGCAGTGTTTAAAAAATGTGGTTTATACTGCCTGTACTCAATTGACTCCACTCAATGAGAGGGAGAGAGAGAGAGAGAGAGAGAAAATGGAAGGAAATATGGTGAATACAGCCTCTCTTCACTTCACCTTCAGTAATTACGATGTCTGACTCTCCGTCTCACAATGGCGTCTCCGGTGGTGTTAGCCAGAATACAAATAAGAGCGCTTTCATCTCTCCTCAACAAGACCTGTGAGCTACAGGAAATTACACCAAACCTCTCTCTCTCACACACACACACACACACACACACACACACACACATACAAACAAACATACAAATACAAACAAACACACACACACACACATGAGCACACACACACACATTCTCTTATTGTTCTCTGTGTCTGTGATGGAGGAGGCCGCTGGGTTCTTTTGGTTCCGAGGGCGGTAAGCTGGGAGCATTTCTACAAGCAATGAGCCACTGATTTATTTGTGGAAAGCAAGTACAATAGTAAAAGCAAAATCAGATCATTAGGAAATATAGAGAATAAAATGTTAACTTGTGCAATGTCAGTCTTTTTTTGTTTCCATTAACACACCCAACTCTTACAACACTTTGAATATCCTATTGTGTAGAAATCTGTTCTGTCACTAAACCAAAACAAATAGGAGCCTATAAAATATCTTCCAAGGTATCCACATTTTGAGCCAAGTGTATTTTCAAATGCAAAAGACCCACCCCTGGACTACACTGTGATTTCACAAGCTAACCTACTTAGCCTGATGCTGACGATTGCAAAGATTAATTTCTCTCTCATGCGAGTGCTTGTGATTTAACTCCCAAGTGGACTCTCACCTTGACCCCTGAGCGCCGCGACCCATTGTTGCAGTGTTAATTAAACAGCTCATAATCTATACTCACACATAAATCTTTCCTCTTTTTTTAAACTTTCTCTTCTTTTTTCTAGCCGGCTCCAGCTGCGTCCTCGCGCGGCCCTGTGTTTGGCCTCATTAGTGACCGCGCGCTGGCCTACTGCGCGGACGACCAATTAGGGCGCAGCGAGCGGCCGCCTCACAGAGAAGACTCTCCGCCGCCCCGACCGACCACGGGCCCTCTTTCTGTCCCAATTAAGGGGCTGTTCTATTTGACATGCTACCACTCAGACAGCCTTTAGTACATTATCATGAGCACATTTTCTACTGCCTACTCCAAGCCTTTTCATAGGCAAACTACAGCAACCTTTATAAAATATCCTTCGGGATTAATTAAGTAGCAATCTATCTATCTATCTATCCATCTATCTCTATCTATCTATCCATAGACGTTTTATAATAGGACAGTACACAAAACCACAGTGGGAAATAATAACAAGGAGAGATGCCTGACAGTATGCTTGCGTGAAATATATGATTAATCAGTCAAAAGGAATTAGGGGAATGTGTTTAGTGTGTAGTATATAGTGAATGTGCTGCAACACATCAGCTAGGCTTACACTATATTTGCTGTTGTGATTTAGAGATATTTCAGTGGTGTTGAAAATTAAGTCACACACACACACACACACACACACACACACACACACACACACACACACACACACACACACACACACACACACACACACACACACACACACACACACACACACACACACACAAACCTAGATAGCTCATTCAGAGAAAGTCAGGCAGTTCCTTTCACAAACAAAAAACACTACCTGTTATCATTATTATCTGGCTCAAATTATCTTCTCATATAATGATGCTCAATCTGACTGGGATTTGCAAATGTACGCAAATTAGTACCAGGTGTTTGGATTTAAACGTAATAGTCCAGTTCTGTGTAATTGTGTGACAGTGTAATGCCCAGCATTAATCAGCTGCCCTGATTTCACTGACTAATTAATAAACATGGTTAATTAACAATTAACAATGGTGATAATTAAAAACAGTATCTGCACTTCACTCTTGTCTGAAGCATGTGTAGAGACATTTTAAATTGTATGTCACTTTACGATCATGATTATTATATTATGACTTACCAAACAAGTTTAAAATAGATGATATACTGTACGTAGATAATAAAATAAATTCAACATTGCTTGGAGACAATCTCAGTGATGTTTTATCATGTTATTATTATGTATGTGTATTACATAATAATGTAATAAATAAATGAATACCCAAAACAACTGTAAGCAAGATACACTATTACACTGATACCTCTTTCCACTAAATAATAAATATATTTCTCATGTAACCAATTTTCGTACTTGATGCATTATCAAAGTGTGAATATATCTTAATACAGACAATATTTCTTTTCATGGCCTTTGAAGATTTGTACTCGGTTTATTTTTCAAGCCCTTACGATGCCTGTGGAACAATTCCTCCAATTAACAGGCCTTTCTAGTTCTGAAAGATCACAGTGAATTACAATTTTGCCATGTTTTGTTTTCTTTTTTTATTATTTTTTTTCTTTCCAGGTTATTCTATTTTCAAGGTGCGATTAGATAGTTTAGTACTCAGCCTGCAATGAAAATGCAACATTCAACACTTACAAAAACATAAGGGAAAAACAACCTGCAAAGGCAAGTATTTTTCGAACATAAATCTACACATTTACCATTAGTGGTTAAACAGCAACCGCCCCACACCAACTCACATTTACGATCGACATGATGCCCCGGTCTTAAGTAGCTTACATCACACTGATTGCACATTCCAGAAGACTCCACGCTTCAGACTCAACACCAGGGGTCTGACTCAAATGGACGGCTGCTGTCAGCTGCCTGGTTGCCTTCAACTGTCTAAAGAGTCACTTGCCATACAGTAGACCTCAAGAATATCCGTTATGAGCGCTATTTCGGACGGCCTAGCAAGATATCAACACCGTACGCCGTCATCCATTTATTGGTTGTTGAGACACCATTATCCACTCTGACGGCTGACTTCATAATTCGATAAAATTCAGGGCGCTGAAGGCAGCATCAGGCATGCAGGTACGCTGCCTTCACAACTTGGCAAAAAAATATAAGGTATCTTAGATAGCATCTGATGTTTTAGTGTGGGAATGCACATTCACGCTGCATCTGCCGGCCCTGCCACCATTATCTTCCCTTCTTCCCTCCACTGGTGCCAGTCCACTGCTGGAGAAATTTGCACTTCAAACCCAGGAAACATTCGCTTTTTTTCTCTCTCTCCCACTAGCCGTGGTGATTGTTCAGGCGAGAGAAGACCTTCGGCTCCGTGAATAATTCCCCCGCGCCTCCCGACAAAGCCGTCTTTGATGGGGGAGCGGAGGGGGGGTCTGTGGGGGGATGGAGCCGGCACCCCTGGCAGCATACACGCTGTCAGACTGAACAGGTAGGTCACTGCCCACCTCATCGCCAAGTGGCTCAGTAACGGACTACAACTCCCAGAACTCCCCTGGGACCAAGTCACTTGGTCAGTCAGTCGCTCCGCTCCCTCCTCTCGTCCAATTAGGAACTTCCGACCCAGGCCTGCACCAATCAGGCTCTAATTGGGAGACATTATGAAGGTGACTTTGCACTGATGTATTTCGGGGGCTTGTCCCTCTCTGAGGACCCTTTGATTAAGTGTGTGCGAGGGTGTGTGTGTGAGAGCGAGAGTGTGTGTGTGTGAGAGGGTGTATGCTTGAGAGCAAATCCCCGATGGGGACCAGGGAACAGCAGACACAGAAACCGAACACAGCAAAGAAAAAGAAACACACTCTGTGTCTCTGAGACACCGGGGAAGGAGAGAGACGCGCACACACACACACACACACACACACACACACACACAGAATAACACAAACTTCACTGATCAAGTGAAGAACTTGAGAGGAACATGAATGCACACTCGCAGATTCATGACATAAAAAATGCAAACGCACACACATATTCACACTCACACACACACACACACACACACACACACACACACACACAGAGACTCACCGCTTTCGTTGTCTGACTTGTTGTCCTGCTCGGTGTCGGTGAGCGTGAGTGCGGAGTTGGAGCGGCTGGACAGGTGGGACACGGGGCCGTGCGGTTTCAGGCTCCCCCTGCCCCACAGCCGGATGGCGCAGTCCGACGGGAGCCCGCCTGGGGTGTGGTCCGCCCCGCCCCTCTCATGTGATAGGCCGGTCTCTGCACAGAAGCTCAGCCCCCTGCGAGGAGCGGGGTTGCATATCCCAAGCTGCCTCAGTGACAGGGTCTGGGCTGAAAGGTCAAAAGGGGAAGGTGCCACATCAAAATTGGGTCACTATCAGATCAGTGCATCTGTATTGGGTGCATTCAGGTAAAAGAGTTACGGTGAGTAACTGTCAAGACCTACAGTATGTCAATGATGTTCAACCAGAACCAGAAACAATATTATGAGAAACATTTTTTTAGAGAAAAGACCTTGAAATGATGCATCAACGTGATGCACAGTCTGTATGTGTTTATTTTCCCCTAATATTTAGGAACTGTACGGGCATGTTCTGCTATTCCCTTGTGTAAACAGCTACGTTGTGATGCGAATAATAAAGACAGGAAGGAAGAAAGAAATACAAACAAACACAACCATGAATGGCATTTCATAATTCTAATACACACTTCCTTATCTTGCTATTTGTCTCTGGATATTTGTCTCTTTGACACCGTTGAAATCTCTTATATGCATCTGCTCTGCATTCAAGACAATATGAAGCAAAAATGATACTGTTGCATAGTTAACATTGGGGAATAGTCTGAGAACAACAAATAAATTAACTAATCGGTCGCTGATTTGTATCGGTACAGTAGTCATCAGAGTACTGTTATAGTTAGCCAGCCATTTTGATAAATAAATAAGAAAGGTACAAGTTTCCAAAAGGAAGTAAGGGAAAATGGAACTCAACGGAATAAGTAAACAAACAAACAAAAAAAAATAAAATAGGGCTCAAAATAAAAAATGAACTAATAAACACTGCTTGAAGCACACTGTGGCATGACTACATTAAACTAAAGACATGTTGTTAACAACTTTTTTTAATACAAATTAATCAAATCACAGTGTGACCTGTCGTAATGGTCAGGAGTGAGCTCATGAAACACTATTTATTAACAAATTATGTTTGGATTATTTTCTTTTAAAGTCCGCTGTACGCTTAATTCACAAATGTAAAAAGTAGAGAGAAATCACAGCGCGACCTTATTTACTTATCTACTGGTAAAGTAACCGGTACATATGAAGTCTTATTTATCCTTCAAAATAAGTAACAGTTACTGACGGCACCAATTTCGATCAATTTTATATTTTAGAATTAATATTACCAACCAAAAAAAACAACAACTTTATTCTTGAATATAGTTTTTAATTTCCACTAATATTTAGAGCTATATCAAAAATAGTGAAAAGGAAACATTGACTGACAATAAAAAATAAAACAAATATTTAAAAACATTTCGTAATGAATGTACTAGATTAAATTGAATATGCTGTAGCCGTATCAAATTAGCCATCACTGCTCAAAGTATCAGTCTATTTGTTTGACTTCAAAACTAATCTTTTGAAACGGTTAGTCAATTATTTGTTTTCAAATATTGTTTATTTACAGTAATTGCAAATCACTGACTAGACACAACATATCCATATTCAATGCAATATGAGAACAGTTTCAATCACAAATCGTTGAAGATACAAAATATGACATATGGCTGAATTAGATTAAAAAAAAAAAAAAAAAACCCTTCAATGTTGTTACATTAACAAGGTTCAATCATAATATTTTTTTTTTCTGACAGCTGGGCTAAAATAACTTCTATGCAGGGGTTATCCGGAGGGCTGTTTTACTAAATGAGATGGCTTTCAGTTCAGTAATCTGATTAAATGTATAAGTCCAACTTTTGAAAGAAGAAATATTTGTATATTTGTTTATTACTATAATATTATTTGTTTATTTTTACGGCAATGGCATCATATTCACCACTGAATCAAACCTAAAATAGGCCATGTAATATATAATTATATCATTTATTATCTGTACATTGCTCCGAACATTGAGAAACACAAAATTCATTAAATAATGCAAGCGCCCTGAAATATAAATTAAAATATAAATTAAATAGTAGGCTAATAGGTCTTGGAACATAATCATGCCCTGATGCCACACCGCGGGCCACAAAAGGCATCATCTCCAAAAATACTGTTTCAAGTTTTCACGTCAGAAACTTGACTTTGATGATTAACTGGATTATTTAGGATTTTATTTCCAATTCACTTTTGTTTACTTCTGTTTTCTTTTCCCTGAATTTTCTTCAAAAAAATAAGGCAACATTTAAAAATGTGGCTACCCACAAAACTACCCGCATCACAGCTCATGAAGCCATTGTGCAGGTCATCTGCAAGGTAGCTAATGGACGCACCAAGCCCATCTACAGTAGCTATCAGCTGCCCAAAACACACCCTGATAAACTACAGCGCCTGAGAGCTCTAATCAATCACTGAATGAGCCTGTGCCATACGGCCCAGCAATCTCAGCAGGTGCATATCAGTGTGTGATAACCAGCTTCACTGAAAGGACCCCAGCATCCCAGAGCTGCCTCATGGACCTGTAAGGACATGTGATACATCCCTGAGTCCTGATGAAGGACCGGTTTTGTTTTTTAAAAAAGAAAATAATAATAATAATAATAATAATAATGAAAATAATAATAATAATAATAATAATAATAATAATAATAACCTGTCCCGCCCATACACACCTGCCCTCCACCCTGCAGCTGTCACATGACACTGAGCTGTCTCCTGCTGCACGTGTGTGTCTGAGTGTGGTGTGTGTGTAGTGCGTGTAGTGTGTTTTAGTGCGGTGTTGGACGCTAGTGCACCTGTGTGAGGTGGGTGGAGCTCACCTGTGCCGCGGTACTCGTGGCGCTCGCGGGGCACCATGTCGGGCATGCGTTGGCGCGGCGGGTACAGGGTCTGGGCGGCGCTGGCGGCGGTGGCGGCGGAGTCCGAGTGTTCCAGAGCGCGCAGCGTGTCGCTGGAGCTGTACGACTGCTGGGTGAGGACCGCAGTGGACGAGGAGGAGGCCGTGTGGCGCCGCTCCATGTAGCCTCCCTCCATCTCCCTCTCTCTCTCCCTCTCTCTCTCCCTCTCCAGCTCTCGCTCCTGCTCCCTCTCCCAGTCCCGTTGGCCGGCGTCTCGCGTCAGCATCCCCCCTCCTCCTCCTCCTCCTCCTCCTCCTCCCCCTCCTCCTCCTCCTCCTGCTCCTCCTCCTCCTGCTCCTGAGGTGGCGGCGTCTCGTGCGCGCTCTCTGCGGCCGGTGCGGGCGACGGAGCTGTAGGTGCGCTGCTGCTCCCTGGCCTCCATGTCTGGCTACATGCTGCGCCGCACGCCCCACACTCCACAACTCTGCTGCAGGGACACCTCTTCTCCGCTCCCCTCCGCTCCCCTCGACTCCCCTCGACTCCCAAACACCTTATCAAAGAGAGAGGGAGAGACAGGACAGAGGGAGAGAGAGAGAGAGGGAGACAGAGAGAGAGAGGGAGGGGAGAGGGGGAAACAGAGAAGGGAGGAGGGTGTGAAGAATCGTAGAGAATAGAATGGGGTAAAAGAGAATGAAAAGAGTGTTAGAGACAGAGAGAGAGAGTAGGAGAGAGAGGGAGGGAGAGAGAGAGGAAGAGAACTGGAGTGATCATATAACCCCATTAAAACACACACTTAATCCCTCCTAGGCCTCTACATACCCCCCCCCCCTCTCCCCAAGGAAACTTTAGGGCCTCTCTATTCAGACATGACCCCCCCAACCCCCACACCCTACCAAACCATGACTTCCAAATACACACACACACACACACACACACACACACACACACACACACACGCTCAGATCTCCACACACAAATAGACCGAGACAGACAAAGACATAGACACACACCCTTTTCTCCCTGTAAACCTGATTATCAGCGCGGCGTGGTGGTGTGCTGTTGTGAAGTGAGTCCCAGAGATACGGCATCCTCTCTCTGCGCGCCTCCCTGACTAATCCACTCCATTCATAACGGGATCACCCCCGCACGCGGCCCAGCGCCGGCCCGCCGTCTACTACGGGCGTCCCATTTAGGAGGGACGCATTAGGAACGCGCCACTGCCAGGTAGATTGAGGACGAGCAAAACAAACGGCCCACGTACCCACAACGCCACGGACACCTGGAGAGCATTTAATCTGTTTACTGCAAAAAATAAAAAAATAGACAACAACAAGCACGCAAGCCTCAGTCGCACAGCTCGGCACAACACGCCTCCATCAGGTCAACAAAGCTCATTCATGCACAGCTATAAAACCCCCACCTCCATACAGGCTTATGGGTTCAACACCACCCCACATCTTTTCAGGAACACTGACTCAAATTACTAGTCAAGCCCAAGACCCTACCCTGCTAAACCAGTCTTAGCCTGCAGCCAATGAGGGCTACGCTTCCTTTACTAGGTCAGCTGTGACAACTTGCCAACAGCCCCACTGGTGGTGGAGTACAATGATACATGGAGCATATCATGGCACGAGTGTGTTGGTGATTCTATATGGTGCATAGGAGGCTGTCATGGCACGAGTGTGTTGGTTATTCTATATGGTGCATAGAGGAGGCTATCACGGCCCGAGTGTGTGTTGGTTATTACCTCCGCCAAGGAGGTTATGTTTTCATCGGGGACCGGCGTTTGTTTGTCTGTTTGTCTGTCTGTCTGTCTGTTTGTTTGTTAGCAAGATAACTCAAAAAGTAATGGATGGATTTCGATGAAATTGTCAGGGAGTGATCCGTAACACTGTCAGGATTCCGGAGCCATTTACGTGTTTCGCTTAGTGGTGTAATGGCACGGTATGACCACGTAGTGGCGATCTGAATAGTTTAGGTTCAAATGTATGACAACCTAGGAAGAACAATACAGACGGTCTGCGCTCTCTGAGTGCTTTTCTAGTTCTATATGCTGCATAGAGGAAGTTGGTCATTCTATATGGTGCATAGAGGACTCTATCATGGCGCGTGTGTGTGTTGGTTATTCTATACGGTGCATGGAGGGGGCCCTGAGGAGGCGGCTGGCTCTCCCACTTCGCATCATTAGGCTTCTGTACACATCACGGCATGACAGCAACCCCCCCAACTGGGCCAACAAGAGACACATAGTACAGCACCCCCACCCCCCCACCCCTAACCACACCAACAAGAGAGACATATATTACAGCACCCCCCCCCCAACCAGGCCAAAAAGAGACACATAGTACAGCACCCACACCCCACCCCTAACCACGCCAACAAGAGAGACATATATTACAGCCCCTCCAACCACACCAACAACAGAGACATATTACACCCCCACCCACCCCCAACCAGGCCGACAAGTGACAGATATTACAACAGAGATAACTAAGGCTTGTGCTCTGGGTGTGTAGGTATTCCCTGCACCTCTACACTCCCTCTCTCTCTCTCTCTCTCTCTCTCTCTCTCTCTCCACTACCTGATTCCGCTAATTGCTCGCTTATCTCGTGTGGGAGATGTGCGGATAATTAGTAGAGTGGACGGACTGGTGAGTCGTGGGAGTACCAGGCGGCCGTGTTGAGTGCGGGGGATTAGTCGCCGGTGCTCGGGACCGTGAGGGCCAGGAGGACGAGAGGAGCGAGATGACCGAGAGGACGGTAATGACCCTCCTGGGGCGAGCGCCAGTGTGCATTGACACCACCGGAGAGAACAGAGCATGAATAGAAGAGAGACGGAGAGAAAAAACCCCACAGGTGTAGCTTACACGCGCGGAGGGAAATGCGTCTCAGACATCTTTCCCGCACGGAATGCCCCCGGAGCGCCTGCTCACAGCACCTCGGAGTTCTTTATCTGATCGTGGAAGTAGACACACTCCGGCTCTGCTGCTGCCCGCTTCCCTGGGCACCTGGGCCTCCCTCCTCTTGTCACAGGAACAGATTAAACAGGCGGGGTGAGATGAGGTGTGAGTGTGTGTGTGTGTGTGTGTGTGTGTGTGTGTATGTGTGTGTGTGTGTGTGTGTGTGTGTGTGTGTGTGTGTGTGTGTGCTTGTGTGTGCATGTGTGTGTGTGTGAGTGGTGTGTGTGGGTGTGGGTGTGAGTGTGAGTGTCTATGTGTGTGTGTGTGTGTGTGCATGTGGTGTGTGTGTGTGGGGGGGGGGGGGGGGGGGGGTTATGGCAGCTAAGGCCACCAGTAAAGCCCCAGACTGAGGCGCAGGAGGACACCTGTCTATAAAGGCATATGTGTGAGATGATCCTCTTAATCACGCGCGGCCCCTCACCCAGAGAGCTGCTGGTCAGATCTGCAGATTACTGGACACCTGATCTGATGAGGGCTTTAGCAGGCTGTGAAAACCTCACAATCACATTTCCCCTACCAGTTTACATTCTCCACAGCAGGCCTGGAAGCACCCGCACTACCACAGTAGTCAATAAGGCTTTATATTCCACCCTCACACTTCCACAACAGTCTTTATATTCAGGCTTTATATTCACCATCCTCACAATAGTCGATAACTACTGTATATTCACCACTACCACAATCAATAAGACTATATTCACCACCCTCGCACTAGCACAATAGTCAATCAGGCTTTATATTCACCATTCTTACACTATCACAATAGTCAAAAAGGGTTTATATTCACCACCCTCACACTATCACACTACCACAATAGTCAATAAGGCTTTATATTCACCACCCTCACACTATCACACTACCACAATAGTGCTGTGTGGAGGCAGCCATCCAAACAGCTGTACAGTTGAATGTGCATCCCCACTCTCAGGGCAACTCATATCATCTTTGGGTTGAATCCAAAGAAGTAGAAAGCTCGCGCACACCGTCTTCATTTACAGTTGTAGCTTTTATTGCAACATTTAGGTCAGATGACCAGATGACCAAATTGCCTGATGATGGTTACCGTATCTGACGCACCCGTCCCAAGGAGATGTGCGAAAGCAAAGGCCCAATCTCTGGGTTCAATCAAAGCCCTGTGGTAGCTCTGCACTGGAGCCTAGAGCCACCAGTCACATAACTAGCAAGAGAAACAGACCCGTATCATAATGGATAGAGAGAGAGAGAGATGTGTGTGTATGTGCGTGTGTGTGTGTGTGTGTGTATGTGTGTGTGTGTGTGTGTGTGTGTGTGTGTGTGTGTGTGTGTGTGTGTGTGTGTGTGTGTGTGTGCGTGTGGTCAACTAAGTGATAGAACACTTGCTTCCTTTCCCATCAGTGTCTTCACAAGTGTTCCACTGACACTGGACGATACATCACATCCAGCAGGTCACCTGACAGCCCCTGCTGGTATAAATCACACTAATGAGAGACAGTGTGTATGGCCTA
This sequence comes from Sardina pilchardus, assembly GCF_963854185.1. Taxonomy (NCBI): domain Eukaryota; kingdom Metazoa; phylum Chordata; class Actinopteri; order Clupeiformes; family Clupeidae; genus Sardina; species Sardina pilchardus. The sequence continues at coordinate 8,187,826 of NC_085004.1, forward strand.
TGTGGGAGACTGTGTGTGTGTGTGTGTGTGCTTGCTCCAGCTCCTCTCAGCTGAGATGAGTGTGTGTGTGTGTTACGAGTGCTCTGTGGGCCCGTAACACCTCCACTGACCCGTGAGCCCTCCCAGAAACTCCTGACCGCGCAGAAACCCACGCGCCCAGAGACACACACAGGGGCCGGCGGGCAGGAGAGAGCAGGAAATGCCCCCCCTGACCACACCTCACTTACGGTGATGGATGTGCGACGAGAGCCGTATGCCAGATGCCCCCATTGACCCCACGCAGAGAGAGCAGCACAGCACAGCACAGCACACTGGAGGAGTACCATTGACCCCACACAAAGAGAGCAGCACAGCACAGCACAGCTCACTGGATGAACACTGGAGATATCTAGGAGGAGCAAGCATCCAACACCACCACCACCACCACTGAGAGGGACTGCTAGAGTACATTAGCAGACACTTTTTGCCCAATTTGACTTTACTGTATTATGTCAACTATGTTACAAGGGATTACACTGTGCCCGGAGCAACTTGGGGTGAAGTGCCTGGCTCAAGGGCACTTGAACCATTGAACCCACAACTTTCAGGCTACTACATGCTAGCCC
>NC_085004.1:8198430-8295930 GCF_963854185.1 Sardina pilchardus
CTGGGAAACGCTAATCAAAGTGGCAAAAAATGCTCTTCATCTTGCGGGTTCTTCCCACGTATATTTGTTTGTTGATGTTGTTGTTCCGGTTTTCTGTTTTCTAGTTGGTTTCATCTTCATTCTATACGTTTCTCATTGTTGCTGTTGCCCGGTAGTGTGTTTGGCAGCGTTTGCCTGTTCACTGGCTTTGTGTCTCTAGTGCAGCCGAGTGTGTAAATCTCTAAGAGTGGTTTCCTGTGGAGACAGCAGCAGGCGACAAGGAAATAGAAGGGGGAAAACACTACGCACACACACACACACACACACACACACACACACAAAGCCAACATCACAAAGGTCTATCAACCAATGTCTGTCATGATCAAAATGTGTCTGTGTAAAAAGTGTATAACATGTGTCTTTGTCAATTTGTGGTGAATGACTGTCGGTGTACTGATGAAAGCTGTACATACTGGTAAATGTTTCCAAATGGCAAATAATGCTACCCTGTGGTGCAGGTTACCATCTTCATTTAATTTGAAAACCTTCAATCGCAAGTGTCTTTGGGTGCAGATCCTTCAGTACTTTCCCAATCCAGGGTGGGAAGAGGATCAATTCTGGCACTTAACACATGACTCAAACACGCTGGTTCCGCGGCACAGCCGCCCGTACCCCTTCACACTGGTGACTTTGCGCCTGTGTGGCTGAGTCAAACTGCGTGCGTCACGAAACGGTGTGAATGACGCGAAGCGCCTGATGTTGGCGTGTGTGAGAATGCGCTTAATTAGAACTCGTTCAAACAACCGTTATGAGACTCTTAAAGTCCACCGTTATAGAGCATGTCTAGTCATATCAATTACATGTCTCTAAAGATCATAATTAGGCGTAATGGGCCGAGGCGCTCGATGAGGCCTAAACATCCATTAGCCGCTAAAGTGATTTTCGCTGGACGACGTCAAGTGACCTTGGTAACAACAGGGTGGCATACTCGCGAAAACCAAGTGGTCTTCATTGTTGGTGTTGTTACAATTTAAAATATATGAATGCCCCGCAGTGTCTTTTAGCCCTACCAACTCTAACCAACTAGTCCGTTATTTGCCTCATATTTGGAGACAGGCAGTTTTTAAAATGTGTACCACAGAGACATTAAATCACCAGTCACTCTCACAGCACTTTTCCTCTCAGTCAAGTCCGTTCAATCAGCAAAACTGACAGTGAAGTCATCACATGATATTTTTAATACCACTTGAGGGAGAGGGCGAGAAAATCGATAGAACTTTCAGCAACGCCTCAGCGTGTGGAGTACAAAAATCATTCAAAAGTCCCCATGTCGCGCATCCACTGATGCGTGTGTATTTTGGAGTGAAATAATCTTTTTTTCTTTGTACCTTAAATTAAACAAATAATTACCACTAGGTCACACAAGTTGGACACAATAACATGTAACTTCAAAGACATTACAGTCAGATTTGTTTTAAGACAGCACAAAATCACCAAAATCACCAAACACCATACTGATGCGCTCACGGCCAGTGCTCGGACAAAGTATAAGATTGCTCCACGACCCAGAGTGTAATTTACTAACAACAATGGACATTTGGTTCCTCTCCCATTCACAAATGATTTGAAATCTCGCCGTATTATGTTAATGTGAGATTATACTCCATGTCCCATTCTCGCCATAAACTAATTGCAAACGTCCTACATCCGAACTGAATTAGCCCACCGCAAAGTGTGGTTCTAATTTGTCTAAAATATTGACCCCGACGTTACTAGACACAACAATGCATCTAGAGAGCGCGCTAAAAATGTTGCAAACGTCGCCTACATTTAAGTATGGTTTTAATGCTAAGCATAATTACACTTTGTTGTTTTGTTTACTGCCGCGTAACTAACACCTGCCTGAACAACCTGTTTCTTCCCTTTGGCAAGACCATGGACGAGCGAGCGCTTCACTCACGGCGAGGTTCACGGGCTCTCGGTATGTATACGGACTACTGCATAGACGGGCTTATGTAAACTTCAGCGGGCCGTCTGCACGGGAAATGAATTGGGATGTTCGGTTATATACGCCAGGAGTCCTGCGACACGATGTCTGGCAGGACCTCATTCGGTCACCCATATAGCATACTGTAGCTACCGTGGACGAGAAAGTCTAGATTTTCCAGCGTGATCGATTATCTCATATTATTATTATTTTTCTTACTTGGACGCCTTTATTCTGAACCCATAAGGCACAATACAAGAAACCCATGCCTAACATCTCATTTCTCTGAACAAAATCGCATTTCAACTTTAAACTTGAATGTAGCCTCTTATTTTGCTAATCACATGTGCCTTACCTGGTCTAGTCTGATTTCACAGTCCCATCGCCCTTTGGCCAGACACAAACTTTCTCTTCAAATATCCAAACTTGACGAGCACCGGGTCAATCAATAATGGAAAAATACCAAATATCCCGCTTTCACACCTTCTTGGTCAACCTCTAACGTCCAGCAGATTCCAGAGTTAAACACAGCGCATCAGCCACGGACACAGGCATACACACACACACACACACACACACACACGAAAACACACTGCGTAAAACAGCAGCGGCGTAAGTGATGTGGGGAAAATAGTGGTGGTGAAACGCGACAGCGTCTGACACGTAGGAGTTCGGCTAGTGGCAAGCACACGTGTGCGTCGGTAACGGCAGCAGCAGCAGCGGCAGCAGCAGCAGGAGCGCCGGATTGTACCACTCTTCCTTGGCACGCACAGCCGCGGGGATGTCAGTAAAACTCCCGTGGCGGAGCGGTGCGTGTGAGTGAGTGAATGAGTGTGTGTGTGTGTGTGTGTGTGTGTGTGTGTGTGTGCGTGTGTGTGCCTGCGTGGGTGTGTGTGGAAGAGAGTGAGCGAGCGACTAGTGAAAGGTTGCGAAGATGCAGTCGCCGCCGGGCATAGTGGGTCGAAGAGTAGGTCTCAACCCAGGAGTTCTCTTGGATTTGGTAATTAAAAATCGGTTAACGGTTTAATCATTCCTATACTCCTTTGTCGCACGTACGAGTAGCCTCGCATAAAGTAAATCAGCAGATGTTACATTTTAGGAAACGCTTACATCTGGAGTGGGATTCTGGGATTCATAGACAAAGAACTTTCACTGGTTGTTTTTTATTGTCTAAAACATGAGCCACGGATAACCTCGCGCTCTCTCTCTCTCTCTGTGTGTGTGTGTGTGTGTGTGTGTGTGTGTGTGTGTGTGTGTGTGTAGGCTATGCGTGTGTGTTGGGGGGTGGCGTTATGAGAGCCAAACATCTGCACTCTCTGCTAAAAGACTATTTAATCTACTCCCAATTGCTAGACTACATGCTCTCTGATAAGCGTGACTGACAGGTGTCAGTGAGTCGGCGTGGTGGGGATGGGCTGGACTCCCTAATTAGTATCAGTCAACCCAGTCAACCTCTTCTAAACAGTAGAACAACCCGAGGCTGCCTCTCTCTCTCTCTCTCTCTCTCTCTCTCTCTGTGTGTGTGTGTGTGTGTGTGTGTGTGTGTGTGTGGACGAGAAGGACAAGATAAAGGGAGGAAAAAAGAGGAGTGGAGTTGAGTCCGACGAGACTGCTAAGATCAGACCTGTCAACGAAAGTCCGCGTTACTCAGTATGAGGCGGACAGAGCTTCTCCTGGCGGCTTGGGCTTTCGCACCCTATCCCTCGACACCCCTTCTCCACCCCCCCCCCCCTTCTCTCTCTCTCTCTCTCTCTCTCTCTCTCTCTCTCTCTCTCTCTCTCTCTCTTTCTCTAGCCAAAGACCACATGCTGTGCAGCGGAGTTATCTCAGGCAACAAGACCCTCTCGGAGCGATTTGTGAGCTTCGGCGTCCTATTATCCACATCACATCAAAACCTTACCCCCTCCATCAAATGTCTCCGGCATTATCAACATGAAAGGCGTTTCTTTTTCATGTCCCAATCTCTCCTTAGACGTGGTCGCTCATTCAAGGACATCGCAATGCAACATACGAAAGAGTTTAGTTACTCATGGCCTCGAGAAATGTCGCGTTATCTTGGTGGTAGAGACACTCTGGGGTTTTTCTCCTTTCTTTGCCAAGACATCAAGCTTTTAAACTTCAAAAGGTTGCGCAGAGCAATTATGAGTTGCGCACATTCTCATGTTTGGAAAGCATGTATAATTCATTACTTATGCAGAAATGATAATGTATCAATGGGCATCTTATCCTGTTGCCTGCACTATTTGTTGCACTTGCATTGCATGCCGTTTCATCGCTGGTTGATGAATGTGGTTATATTATCTTTTGAAGCACATTAGCCCATTGATCAATTAAACAATAAACATAGATAACTGTTACAGACCCCGAGGACCCTATAAGCTTGTAACATTGTGATTAATTGAGCTATTGAGAAAGTCATTAAAGGTAAACAGACATTGTTCAGCGGGTATTCTCGTACCTGAAAAGCATGGGAAACAAACGGTAGTTGTGTTCAGCACACACAGTGTAAGCCTCTCTATTTGCATTATTCCAGTCCACCTGTTTTTGCTTCGAAGATGCTGTCGCTGTCGCTTGCGCCCTCTACTGGCGGAAGACTACTGGTGTTTATCCGAGTGCTCTTTCCATGCGTAAAAGTAAGCCATCTTTCATAATTTGCCATACTAGCGGTGAGTGTTGCAGATATGCAGCCAGAGAAAGTGTTGCACCTAAGGCGGAACAAATGTGGGATTGTTCTGAAACAGACAGAGGTTACTGTAAAGTAGTATTAATCTGCCCAGAATTTCAATCAGAGCCCGCTCTCCAGGAGAGCAGGCAGCACATCTCCTGACACATGCACTGTAGAGATGTCGAATGCACTTGTCTACACGTACAGTAGGAGACCGCCTTGTGTGAATGAACCATTACGCGTCGGCGTCTTGGTGAGCGGCACAGAGAAAGACAGAAAGGAACTCTGTCATCCGTGGAGAGACGGTGGCTTTTATGACGAACAAAGGCTGTCGGCTGCGTTTCTTTCTTTCAAGGCAGTAGTGTGGATTATGCTCAAGGCCAAACCATCGATCCCTTGTAGCCTTGAGCTGCTAACAGGTGGACCACTGGAATGTTAATCACCACCGGACCTCCTGAAATATTCTATTAGTACATTTTGATAAATAGATAATTGCTCAAATGAGACAAATAAGAATCATTCCCTATGGCATTTCTGCATTTTAATATAACCAATGCATTTAAAGGTGCTGTCAGCGTGTGATAAGCGATTTGCAGCCTACACTCTCAAAAATCATGTGTTAAAACAGTAACACATGTTGTGTGTTATCACACTTCTAACACAGTTTGTGTCATTTATGTTGAATTTGTGTAAAATTATTGGGTATGTTTAGCCAACACAATCATGTGTTAAATTACTGTCCAATCACATCTCTTCCTGACACACAGGACCGTTAGTTCGTTGCCTCTCTAATTTCTATGCTGCAGTACTGGCTGTCCACTGCTTCGCTGCTCTACTTGCCTTGAAAGGTTATAAAGAAGCCACATTTTTCAAATGGAAGGTGGATATGTGCATGAGGTAAGTTACTGTCTTGAGATATGTCATATAATTTGCCATTTTAAAAAAATAAACCCTCATGAATGTTATAATAAGCTTGGGCAAATGAAGCCACACGTCAGCGAAGTCTGCTAACAAGCTAGCGAACTTTATAACAAGCCCCTTTTGTCAAGGGATACTGAGGTAAAGTCATAATATTGCATATCGATGTTGTTTTGCAAAGAAGGTAAGGTTACTTGCAGTCTTCATGTCACTCCAGCAAATAAGATACATCGACAACCTTAATTTCAACATCAGAAACATTAGCATGCTAGTGTTAGCTCCCTGTAACTATAGGTGAAGCCATAGCAACGGTAGTCTTTTAGCTAGCTCGATTGCTAATTGCTGCGCTGGAAATGTGACATCTGCTAGCTGACACCAAAGATCCCTCTCTGCTGACACCCTTCATTTACAGCAACTGTGTTAAGCTAAAGCTAAAAACGCTAACCGGTTTTTTTCCTAACTCTGGGGGTGACCGAGAGTTTGTTACTGTCATTTCGGTCATTTCTCATTCGTGTCTGTCACGTAATTTAGGCTTTAACTAATTAGGTTAACCCCTCTCTTTTTTGTCACACGATGTTAGTCACTAGTCAAAGTGTCCTGAGCAGCGCGACGTAACCATAAGTATAGACTAATAAACAACAAAACTCGAGAGCTCAGTAGCATGGACGTTATGTTTAATTTACTTTCTAAGTACATCTTATCTATCTCAAATTATGCCTACTATGCCTACTGTGAGTAACATACTGTTGAGAGATATGTTCTCCACTCCTAAGAAATTAGTTTAAGTTCCAGAAAAAGGCAATTCACTTTTGTGTTAAACCATTGAAAACTAAATGCTGTGTGTGCATTGATAAATCATGTAACTGGGATGTAATGTAGAAATGTTAATTATTTATATGCTTTGTTACAGCTGTAAATGGAGCCCCCAAAATTGCTTCTCACCATATTCCATTGACAGACAGCGATGAACACATGGACAAGTTTCAAGTTTTTTTTAAGTTCTGTGGCTCATCAGTATTGGTATGTATGGTTTATTTATTTAGGCCTATACATTATTAAAGTGTTTTTTGTTTTGTGTGCTTGTTTGTTTCCTCTGCAGCAGGGTCCAATTGACGTTGAAAAGCTTAAAGCTCTCCTTGAGAGGAAAGGTGCAAGAGTTCTGGCCGATTATGAAGCTTCTGGAATGCTCTCAGAGACGTCAAGAAAGCTCCTTGTTAAAATTGGTGTCAGTGATTTGATTGAGAGAAATGGATTGTAAGTTAATGTACCATTTTTCATTAACATCTCTTTGGTTACTGTTTTGTAGTCTTAATGCCCTGTTACATTATAATTAATACACATAATTGTACTTATTTAAATTATCAGTTATCCAGCAACTGATGACAAAACCAGGTTGGCGAGGTGTGTGGTTACGCTTTTCCTGTCACTGAGAGTCAGGATGGAAGATGAGAATGAAGGCTTTGTAAGTAGCCCTTTCCCTTTCTTTTTCACAGATCTACACATTTTGTTCATGATTTATAAAAACTATTTTAAAACACAATTGTTTTTTTTCCGGTGATCCAGGAGCATAATATATCTATCACACATCAGCGTTTCAATACAATGTCATTAAATCGTGTAGCATTAGACGGCCTGCATCTAGACTCTTTTTGCACTAATTATGCATTGGCCTGTGGCAACTTAGATTGTATGTGGCCCGCAAACAAAAGTTGCTGTGTAGTATAATGATGTGCATATGAATGCGTAACTATCAATTTGTCTAATTCCTTTTTTTTCTCACCCCACCCCCATCCCCCAGATTGGAACCAGTATTTCCAGCCTTCTGGACAACCAAAATCCTCCTGCACGCCAGCCCAACCTTGTGTGTATTGGTCAACCCAACACCACTGCTCAATACATCATCATTGCTGAAAACGACAAAGTTGCCATCCCACTGCAGGATAATGGTTTGACCTACGCCATCGACAAGCTTTTTCAAATGTTTTCGATTTGCAATACGGTATATCCTTTTTAAATGACCTGTCTATTTTGTTTTTGAGGTCATTCAATTTTTCCTAGAATATTTCAAATGTTTTTTTTTTCTCTCAGTAACATGCATTTCAGTCCAACGGACAAGAGACTTAAAGTAATTAACATTAAAGATTGTCTGATAACATAAATCCATGATATACTGTAAGATTTGTTGTATTATTAAATGTAATGAAATATTTTTAATATCATTAATAAAACAAATTAATATCATACTATGATTTTTTGGTTCACTGACCAGTTTAGAATAAAATGAATAAAAAAATAAATAATAAATAAATTAAACCTTAAATGAAACCTTACTAACACAAACTGTGTTGTCTTTAACACACTAATGTGTTAAATATTTCAACACAGTCACTGTGTAAAATGGTTTAACACATTTATTAACACAACCTGTGTTGTCCTTATATAAACACGCAGATGTGTTAAAGATGTGTCGTTTCCAACACATATTTTTTGAGAGTGTATACTTTTGGCCTATTCAGCAATCACCTCCCCACAATCCGCTAGCTGCCTATTCCGTGAGTAGCCTACACTATAAAAAATACCCGCTCTCTGTAGGCAGCCCAGGCTCCAAAAACTGGAAACAAACAAAGTGGGGGCAGTCTGTGCCCCATACAAAAACAAAACCCTGTTTGGAGTTTCTCTGGGAATACTGACGGGAAGGGTGCGCTACCTCTCCAGTTTGTTTTGGTTGGTTGATTTGTACAAAATCATCTGCTAATGTAAATATAAGTATAAATAAATGTAACTTCCTGTGCAATCACTGACTGTGCCGTTTAGACTTTAATATATAGTTTTACTGTATATGGTATGTATAAAGCAATGTATATGTATAAAGCAAAACTACTTACAACCACAAGGAAAGCTTCTGATTACTGTTTACAAGGCAAGCCACAGAAAACCCCTGAAAAGAAACTAGTTAAGCATGAAGACACTTTGCTGCATATTTATGCACACAGGCAGTTGGTTTGGATAGGTCTGGTGTAAAATGTAAAATAGAAGATAATGTGATTAATTACAAATTATGTTAGCCCAACTGAATTTTGAATTGTAGTTGAAACTGAGAAATATATATTTTTGGAAACAAATAAAAGTTGGAATGTTGTATGAAATGCAAATAAAAATACCAAATTTGAACATTTCATGGAAAATAGATTGTAATTTTGAATTTGATGCCTGCAACACAAAAAAGTCTAAGCGGGGGCAACAAAATGCTGGGAAAACGGTCATAAAGATAAAGACCAAATGAGGAATATTTCACTACAAATTAGAGACACTGGCGCCTGATTGGGTATAAAAACAGCATCACAGAGTATCTCAAAAGTAAAGATGTGGAGGTATTCATCACTCTGAACAAACCTGTGAAATGATGAAGCAATCTAAAAATAATGCCTTTTAACATTAACATGAAATTGCAAAGGATTTGGGGATCATCTACAGTATCATTGAAATATTCAGAGATTCCAGAGAAATCTTTGCAAACAAGGGATAGCTGAAAAAAACAATATTGGATGCTGCTGCATTAAAACCAACCCTGTTTCTGTAAAGAAAATCATTGTATGGGCTCAGGAAACTTATTTTGAGAAATCATGGACTCCTCTGGGCTAAAGAGGAGGGGGACTATCCAGCTATCCAACTCATCCAACGTGTTAGTGCTCAGCTCAAAACCCAGCATCTCTGATGGTGTGGAGGGGCATTACTGCCTACGGCATGAGCTGTACAATTCTGCACAATCGATTATAAATGCTGTATGCAGGTTTCCAGCAGGTTTTAATTCTGCACATATTTAAACAGTATGTTTCCACAGAAGAAGAGTCAAGGTGGTGCAATGGCCTGACTGCAATCCGGACCTGAACAATTATTAAGAAGACCCAGACTGTTGAGTAGCTTAAATCCTATATCGGGTAAGAATGGGACCACATTTAATTCTCAAAACTCTAGTAACTGATGTCCTCAAAGCATTTACAGAATGTTGTTAAATGACGAGGTGAAGAAGAAAAGTGATACAAATGTCCCTCCCAACTAAAAAAAGAAAAAAAAAAAAAAAAAGGAACACATATTTTCCATATTAAATAATACAATTAGCCATTTTAAATTTCTATGTCAATTTTTCAGCTGAAATTGACCCCATTTTCTGAGATGTGTTGCTTGTATCAAATTCATAATGAATGCATATTTTCCATGAAATGTGTCACTTTCAACCTTTGATATGCTATCTATGTCCTTTTTCCAGCTAAATATGTGTTCATGAGATTAGCAGATGATCACATTCTGGATTAATGTGCATTTTACACAGCATAGAAATTTAAGAAGAACAATCAGATGACAAATATTAGTGTTTTGATGTCAAAGAATGTACCCTTAAGCTCTCCACTTACTTAAGATAACTAACAACTCTGTCTATCTCTTTCTGTTAGTGTCTCTCACACTATCTCTCTCTCTCTCTCTCTCTCTCTCTCACACACACACACAGAGGGAGAGCGAGAGAGAGAAGGAGGGGGACTCATGTGAATATAGTAATCCCATTTCCATTTATAGGAATTGTTCTTGCCCAAAATCCCTAGTACCTAGCAATCTACTGTATGTGTTTCTCAAGGCTGAACCCTCTCTTTCTCTGAGTGTTTGTTTGTGTGTGTGTGTGTGTGTGTGTGTGTGTGTGTGTGTGTGTGTGTGCGCATTTGGTTTCTGTAACTTTGGATTACAAACGTCTTATTCCCACCCCCATACTCTCTCTAAACATATTTCCTATCCTCCCTGGAACGTGGGAGCTGCATGATGAAGACAGAGCCTCAGTCAATGGCCATTTCCATAATCATTATCCTGTCAGTGACTGATCAGAGTAATGACACACACGTCATTAACGTCACGCTTGACACACATGTCATTAACGTCACACTTCCTCTGGGTGCCAGAGAGACAAGCCACCATCAGCCACCATCCTAAACTGGGGATTGATCACCTGCTGTCCGTCTATTCCCCAGCACTAAAATAACAACAGAGAGAGAGAGATGGATAGAGAGAGGAAGAATGGGAGAACGAGAGAGAGAAAGGGATAGGGATTGAAACAGTGAAAGAGAGAAGGGTAGACACAGACAGAGCTAGAGAACAACAGAAGGAAAAAAAGAGAGATGGAGAGTTGAGGGAAGAGTGAAGTTTGGATTAGCACTTGATCCTTAACGCCTACTCTACTCTAAATGGTGGCTGTTCACTTGTACTCACTTGTGCTCTGCTCTGTACTCTAATGGTGTCTGTGTACTTGTGCTCTGCTCTGTACTCTAAATGGTGTCTGTACACTTGTGCTCAGCTCTGTACTCTAATGGTGGCTGTTTACTTGTGTGATGTCAACTCAACGTATGTACTCCCAATCATCCCTAAATTGATCTAAAGTGCATTTTACTCCGGATAATTCCTTTAAAGTAGCGCTAAACAAGATTTGCTCTTGGGGTCCCCCTACAGTTGAGAAGTGATACATTTAAAATGCTAAACAAACTAAATATGCAACAAAGTATGAACATAACGTAAAATACAGTGGGAATGCACTGACAGCAGTCAGTAGAAAAAGATCGCAGAACTCATAGCATACTGTAGCTTCTTTTCCATTTCAATTTTGGAGGGGAGGAAGTGTTCCTACCCCAACACAGGAAGTTGCTAGGTCGGTAATTGCCTATGAGGGCTGCTCAGATAATGGCAAAAGTGCCATTCGTAATGTTATGAGGTTAAGTGCCCTCAAAATAGTTTTGGAAACATTATGCTAAAGTCAACAAACAAAACTCTTAAGTGTGCCTTTAAAGGTGAACTATGCATTCTACAGTGTCGTTCACTTTCAGAAACACGGGACACAACTTTAGCTAGAAGAGTTAAAAATGCAAACCTCCAGATTAGTAGGAGCATCTCGATCTCCAAATCTTAAACATGCAAACCTCTAGATTAGCAGGCGCATCTCTGATCTCCAAATCTCCTCTGTAATATATCAAGGATTAGGTTTCAGCTCACGAGGCTTTGTAAATGCTCTTGTTTAATTCATGAAGTGTGGAAAGGTAACCCTAACCGCCACATTGGTGGTGGCCCAGCACATGTCCAGGGAACTGTTCAGGAGGCTGCCGCCAGATGCAAATTCACATTCATAAGCACTTTGTTTATCCCTAAGGGGTGAAATCTTGTCTGAGCAGACAGTGATGCACATAACATTCTCACTGAGCGAACCCAATCATAGCATACATCAAGGAGAATGAAAATCAAAGATAGGGAAGAGAGAGAGAGAGCGAGAGAGAGCGAGAGGAGAGAAAGAGAGAGAGCGACAGCAGAGAAAGAGAGATTAGAGAGAGAGAGAGAGAGAGAGAGAGAGAGATCATAGCAAAGCAACATCAAGTCACAGAATACAGAATGAATAACAAATAAGATATTTCTTAGGCAGACCTCGTTGACATGCATTCACTGCCAACGAGGGCACAAACATGTAAACAAATTAGCTCAAATAAAGACTGCATGCGTGAAGCAAAGTGTCTAAAATGCATTGTAATATTTGGTGACACCATTTCTTTCTGGTTTTTTTTTCATTATTTGACACAAACTAAAAATACTGATGCATCTTTAAAGAACTTGCCATCTTCTCAAGCTTCAAGGACATACGGCTGTAGGGGACCTGAAATTACCTTTAAATTCCTGTTCTTTTAAGATATGATTGATTGCCCTGTCTGATGGTGGTGTGTAGGACAGAAACAAACCGTCTCATTTGTATTGAAAACACAATGAAGGGACCCTCTCCACTTATCATATTTATGACTGACATTCTAAATTGTATTAAGCAGGCTAATCAACCCATTCAGACCAAATTCCCAATACTTCTCTCTAGGCCTGTATTGGAATATACTGTATTATGCCTCTGACTGAATGGCCATTCCTGGGCCTGATATGACACATAGCCCCGACCAAGTCTCCTTTTCCGTGCTGCGCTGCCCTGAGTCGAGCTCTAGACACGTCCCACACATACCTACCACACCACACACACCTACCACACCATGCACATCCACCACACCACACCACGCACATCCACCACGCCAGACACACCCACCACACCACACACACCCACCCCACCAGACACATCCACCACGCCACACACACCCACCACACCACACACATCCACCCCACCAGACACATCCACCATGCCACACACACCACACACATCCACCACGCCAGACACACCCACCACACCAGACACGCCACACACACCCACCACACCAGACACATCCACCACACTACACACACCCACCACACCATACAAATCCACCACCCCAGAAACACCACACACATCCTACCCCGCCACACACACCATACACACACACACACACACACCACACCACACACATCCACCACACCACACACCCCCACCACACCACACCAGACATGACCACTGCACCCAGTCTCCATGCCCAGGGCAAAGACAACTGTGTTGGACCAATCGTCTGGCCCACACTCACAGACGTATCTCTGAGTTGAGTATAGAGGCAGAGTGGACACATCCACTCTGGTTTCAAAAGAGTAAGTCGACAAAATATATTCACAGAGCTGCTTCATGGTTTTGAGTGAGGATGTCGGATTCGATTTGATTTGATTGCAGTGCAGAACAATTCTCTCAAAGTAGGGTAAAGATAACTTTGGGCCCCAGCCATGGCGCAACTGGCTGGGTTAGATGCCTGCCCTGTGGTCCTTTCCGGATCCCACACGACTCTTTTTTCCCACTCGCTTCCAGTCATTCTCCACTCTCCTATCACATTAAAGGCATAAAAAGCCCCCCAAAATATAGTTTTTAAAAAAAGACATAACTTTGAACCTTGAACCATGAAACCATATGGAGAAAAAAAAATCAAATGCAGTTCCTTTAGATGTGCTTTCCAAATCCTTCAAAAATACACACCTGAAAACCGACCAGAGAACACTGAGTACACATGAGGCTGGTCAGCGTTTATACTGCTGTAAAAAAAAGTGAAAATTGGCTTTGGCCAAAGTTGGATGAAAGCTACCACCCCTGTGATGCCAACCCCCAGACACCCTGCTCTAAAAATGTCTGCGGTCTCCTGGCTGAGTCTGTTCAAGATGGCCATCGCCTGAGCTGGCCAAACTGAAGTGAAGTTTGCAGCCATGACCTCCGCATAAAGATCCACACATCTCTGTTTCAAGATGGCCGCCTGAGCGGGAAGAGTTGAGGTGAAGTTTGCAGTGAAGACCTGCACGTAATGATTTGTGTGCTTGTTTCAAGATGAGAGGAAGCTGCCACACTGGCTGGGTCAAGCTCTCTGCAACAACCTGAACAGCGGGGAGTTGATTTAATTGAGTCGAGATGGCGCTCCCACCAAACAGCAGGCTTTGTTCTAGGCCAGGGTCGTCTCTTAGATGACTGAACTTCATGTAAACGAACCTTCATATGAGGACCGCCCCGCGTCTAATTACTGAATGCAATTTAAATATGTCGCTTCAAAACAAAAACAAATATCTTGTAATCATGTCAGCTTCCTTCATGGACAACCAGTTCTTTAGTATTTCTCTCCTCAGACACTGTGTATGTAGAAAGCACTTTGCACTTGCAACCACTGTAAAAAGTCCTGTGTGAATGAAGGTTGGTTAGTTGTGAGACCGAGACAGTTTTCTATTGCCACAGACACCCTACGGCCCCTTCGGAATGCTTTTCCATCCTCATGCCCATCTCAAATCCCATTACTGAGAGAAAGAGGCATTTTAATGACAGAGACAGATCTGTCTCCTCCGCGACACTGTCTGGTCTTGCATGCCAGGTATGTGTATCTTCCTGGTGATGCATGTGGACGTTTGCTCCCCGATATTGTTTGGAGCGCTTCTTGGTGGTTTTTTTTTGTTTGTTTCAATTACCGTCTGTTATTATTTGATGAAAGAATACAATCTGGAGTAGAATCTTCACGCTGACCTTGTCACCAACATGTACTTAGTATCAGGAATGTGTATCCGGAATGTGAGGAGCTGTGTGCACGTCTGAGGCGTGATCTGTTGTGAGTTAACATGCAAACGGGACTCTCTGGGGCAGAGGAGAGAGGCGGCCAGGCTTTAAAACAGCCATGGTGGATTATTAGGGCTTAATTCTGCAACCGTGCGATAGAAGTTCACCCTTTTGCGGCGGAGGTGCTGGGGTGGGTGGAGGCGGTGGGGGTGGGTCAGGGAGGGGGTGGGGGACATGAAAGGTATGTTCTCCAAAGACCCCCTACAGAGAGGGGGGACTTGATAAAACCCACAGCTCTAAGAGGAGAGGGAGTAAGTTCTAAAAGTAAGGAGCTGCCCCTGGTGGTTCTCTCTCTCTCTCTCTCTCTGTCTCGCTCACTCTCTCTCTCTCTCTCTCTCGCTCACTCTCTCTCTTTCTCGCTCTCTCTCTCTCTGTCTCGCTCACTCTCTATCTTTCTCCGTCTGTCTCTCTCTATTCCTCTTTCCCTTTCCCTCTAATCCTTCCCTTTCTTTCTCCTATTATCTTCGCTCTCTCTTATGCAAACACAAAACAAGCTGCCTGCTCGCTTGCTCTCTCTTCCTCTCTCCTCTCTGTCATATTCATTTCACACCCCCACATTCATTTGGGCCCTGCCCCAGTGCATTTTGGGAAACTTCCCTCCAGCATCTCCCTCTCTGTCTCCCTAAGTGTGTGTGTGTATGTGGTGTGAGTGTTATGGTGTGGTATGGTGTGGTGGGTGGGTGTATGTGTGTGTGTGTGTGTGTGTGTGTGTGTGTGTGTGTGTGTGTGAAACTGACTCACATTACATACACGCTATACCGTCTATCATCATGCATCAATTCCTGATGAATAGATTCTGTCCGAACAGAAGCATTCCTAATAAGGGACTGAAAACAGAATGATTTTCATTTCCGTCCGTTCTGAGCAAAAACACTATTTTTTCCAGTGTTCCAAGGCCTCTCGTCTAAATGGTAACTAGTTAGAATGTTATAGAAGAACGGTTAATAACGTTCCTTTAAAAATGACCTTGCGTTTACAAATTAATTCATGGCTGGTGACACAGTACTTAAATCAAATCACATTAGATATCAAGGCTAACTGGTAAAAATTGTTCCTGAATGCCTGAGATTTGAAAGTGAGCCATAATATTAGATCTTCAAAAATGTCTGACAGCCCAACTTGGGCCACAAAATATGTCCTTGCTTTAAACCCTGTAGCCTAATAGCCTAACCGATGTCTGGTGGTACCCTCTGTCCTGTAGATATTTCCCTAGTGTCTCTGATAGCCTAGTATGTTATTTCACACACTGATTCAGTAATTTAGGCTACATGTGGAAAAAAGCAGTTAGACAGTGCTGGATATGAAAATCCTATTAGTAGGTCTAGCCTAGTACTGTATACAGGGGAGACACTGATGCATAAAATTGTACTAAATTCATCCTATAAGGGGTCTAGAGAACACTGTGTGGGCAGGTGACTTTTGAATGATATTCAAAGTAAGGTTAATTGGAACAATAAATAGACGATTATTAACTGGTTATCTATTTAGAATATCGCTTTTCACTCCAGAACAAACGAAATTGGCTTTGTTCCCAGGGTTGCTTATGTTCATCAGTTAAAAGAAATAAATGACAATACGCATGTAAATGCGTAATTTTATGAAAACAACAGAGAAACACAAACAATTTATCAAAACGAAGAAGTGAAAATAGTCACATCAAATCAGTAAGGCGCGTTTAACATAACAGCACTGCTCAGATCTGGCTGAATCTTATGACACAGACATGCATCATGTTCAGCCAGATTTGCACACTGCTCGAACGTGCCCACTAATTGGATGCTATGGGAACATAAGTAAGGCAATGTGTTGACTTCAGAATCCTTTCTTGTTATATCCTCTCTGTAGGCCTCTTTCAAAGTTTGCAATACTTGGGTTTAACTGTAGAAACCCTGTGGATACGACTACGGATGTGTAAGGTTATTTAGAACTTTATATTATCAGTGGTTTGAAAATATAGATTTTTTTTTGAGGTGTGCATTACCTTAATCCTCTGATTAATGTCATTTTGCTCCCCAACAGAAGTTTGAACCTTTTATCAACCGCAAATCCAGGTTGTTTTAACTCCAGAACTTTCCTTTAACATTCAACTATATATTGGTGGATTGTCATAGTGCATGAGGCATATGGAACACGGACTATTCATGTGGTTTCAGGGTTATACAGAACACGGACTATTCACATAGTTTCCCAGGGTTATATAGAACACGGACTATTCACTTACTGTAGTTTCACAATGTTATATGGAACACAGACTATTCACGTAGTTTCACAGGGTTGGGGGTATATTGCTCAGTAGGCCTGAAAACTTGACAGTAAAACGTCTTTTAATGACTAATTCTTTCGATTACTTCTGAGTTGTGAGTGCAAGTCACTGAGCACAGTCTTGTATCACCTAATAATAGTCTTATTGACTAAGATTTAACACACATTTAACACCGTTTTAAAACAGGTCAGGAGGAGTGTAGTAAACTAAGTTTGGTGCTGTACAAATCTGTTCAAGAGCAATATATAATAAGATGAAGAGCTCACTGATGGTGGAGTGCTACTTAAGACTTAAGGTCGATTTTACTGAAATCTGAATTCATTTACTATCTTTGATGTCACTTTTTCTGTCTCTCTGTCTCAGTCTCAGACATAATCACTGACACACAGTGAATTACATGAGATGCCAAAATCTGAACATTAATGGAATGCCAACCAAATCAGAATGCCAGCCCATCAGATGTTTTGCAAATTATAGTCGTTCTTTCATGTTGTGTCAGGCGTACGAAAGACACATTTGTACTGTTGTCAGTATGGGGTGTGAACGATGCGGTCGCCTTTAATGTGTGAAATTGATATATGTCCTTTTAATGACAGAGCTGTTTATTCAGGGTGGCATACTGCCAGGGCGGACTTGAGTCGCCTTCCTGATCGATACGCCATCTGTGGTCCATTACTTTAGTGAACTTCACATTCACTGAGCCACCCAGGAGGCTGTCCTGTCATTCACAGCGCTCAGCGACCAGCAAATCGCTTTAAGAATGATAAAGAATGTTTAACAGCATTCACTACAGGCACAGAGGGTTGGCAATCTTTCAGTGGCTTGTATAGTAGCCATCAAAGTTGCTGCTCTCTTTTTTTGTCAGTGCACATAGATGGCAGTTTTGTTTTTTATTTCTTATTTTATTTATTTTTCAGACGATATTCCTCACCAGCTTGTGCAGACATTCTCATAACTTATTAAGATTTGACTGAGACATAGCCATTAGTCTGATAAATATCTAACACATGGATGGCCATACTTACCCCTAGAGCCATGGTGTGTCAGTGAAAGTCACCAAACCACCAGTGTTATCTCACTATCCTGTTTTCAGTGCAGGTAAGGATGAGAGCAGATATCCAAAAGCTCCGTGCCCGTGTACTCCATGGCTCCTTTACTAGAGGCGAAGAGGACAGGTTTTCATTGAATCATGCATTGGCTTATGGCAGGTCTGGTTTGTTTACCGCGGGGCAAAGTGAAACTAATGAGTTACCTTGAGAGAACAGAGGGTACAGAACAGCCTTGTCTCTCAGCAGGGGGTGAGTGTGGGTCTCTGTGAGGCTCGTCGTCTATGGCAACACGTCGCTGCGGTGACGATGCCGAGCAGTGGGAGCTGATGGCGGGACACGTCCGCTCTGATCTGGAACGAAACTACTGAAACTACCGGTTCCGGTCCAAGCCTGTCGGCCATTATCAGAACCGCAACCTTGACCAGTGACAGTAACACTGATGCTCTCAAAATACCACACAGCACCTGTGAGGCTTCGGGCTCTCATGAGTCCTGTGATCAGCTCATTTGAAACCACTGGGGGACGTGTTGTGTACTTGGCGCAGAGAGGACGCAGTATCTCGTCGTGATGTCTTTTAAGTGGAGGCACCGCCGAGCACCATGTTGTGTGAGGCAAGATGCGTCGGAATGCTGATGAGTCGATCGGCTTGAGAAGCCTGCGCTCACCTTGCAGGGCGGCCTCTCCTTCACGTTTGATGGCAATCGTCTTCGGGATGTGTGGGTGTGTGTATGTATGTGTGTGTGTGTGTGTGGGGGGGGGGGGGGGGGGGTAGAGAAAGTTTCAAAGAGCTTCCCTTTCAAAGACCCCCCACTGCCTGTGCTCAAATGAGAAATCTCTGCGGCGCTAACGCCTAGCCGCTAATCTGGGCTGCCTGTGTGTGCGCGGGGAGGCCGCGCGCGCGTTTGACAAAGGCTAGACGGACTTATCAAAGTACATCAGCCATGATCCCGCAGTCTCTCGCATCGCTGTGAAGCTCCGACAGCGTGTACGCAAGACTTCCTACCCGACCTTCTCACAGACACTCTCAGAATCCCAAGAGGCTAAATCCAGACAAAGAGAGAGGGAGGGAGGGAGGGAGAGAGAGGGAGAGAGGGAGCGAGGGAGGGAGGGAGAGGGAGAGTGGGTGGAGAGGGCAGATAGCTGAGGTGAGTGCAGGTAAGATAGAGAGAATGGGAAGTGTAGAAGGAGAGAAGACAGCGTGAGACAGAAATGGAGAATGCAGGAGAGGAAGAGGAAGAGAGAGAGAGACACTGATGCGTGGTGGAGAGACACCAGACGGAAGTGCAGCTGAGTCTACATATTCTCCTCACAGTTTAACAAAGCGGGCGAATCTCAGCACGACCTCACTTCCCCCCGAGCCCCCCGCGGGCGGCATTCTGGGCGTCCTCCGTACGAGCCGCCACTGCGGCCAGAAGTCCTGCTGCCATAACGACGTGCCAATTTCCAGCGCGAATCACCTCACTATGGAGGACGGTGGGAGGCTAATGGTAACCATGTATAGGATGACAGGCAGTCCACCGCACAGCAGCCTCCCAATCACACAGGGAGGAGGAAATAGTATTAGCCCCATGGAAAGGCATCAGGCTTGGGTGTTGATGTTGATGTTGATGGTTGTTTGTGGCTGTGGTCACCATGAAATGTCCAGCTGTGAAGCATCTGCTACTGAATGAGTGTCTGATGACTGGCTCTGTGTTTCAAAGCAGCAAAAAAAAAAGCCAAGGTGATGAAGACACTTATATGTTAATATGCTTTAACCAAAACTACACTCTACACTCTCTTTCATGAGTGAGGCAGGGTGAGCCCTCCCTATCAGTGCGTTCTGCCCGCCTAAAGCCTGCATGAAATGAGATGTTGACCTGAACACTTGTGAAAATCACACCTGGCCTCCGCCGAGGAGGACTGACCCTCGGAGAACTTAATAAGAGATCAAAGGAGACGGCTTTTATGAGGGAGAGGGAGAGGGGGGGGGGGGGGAATTAAAAAGGCAGGAGATAGCGCTCACCGCGCCGCGCCGTGCGCCTCGTCAGGCGGGGTCTGGCTGCAAGCACGCTGATTTCCTGAGCTCATCAGGTGCGATCGCTACGCCTCTGAGAGCGACAGTTCACCTGGAGTTCAGACTAAAGACGAGAGAGAGAGAGAGAGAAAGAGAGAGAGAGAGAGAGAGAGAGAGAGAGAGAGAAGGAGACGAAGCGACTGACAAGAGAGACAGAGATAAAGAGAGAGAGAGAGAGGAGGGAGGGATGTCGGAACGAGAGCAGCTGCGCTGGTGAATAATTACTGCCTCTTCTCCTCTGATCCGCCTGGAAGGAAGGAAGCCTCTGATTTACATGAAAACAGCAAAATAAACAAGCCTCTTGACGTCGCTCCCTCTCAAATAAACTTGTCTTGTCTGAAAAGAAGTGCCAGTTCTGCTGCCCACTGATCATTGTTCTGGTTTCAAACTCAGAAGTTTGGTTGACAGTTGAGCTGATTATTGATCTCATCATTGGGAGGAGAAATCTGTTGATGAGTAATGGTTATATCAATTTACAGAAGATCTGAAAACATGTCTGTGTACGTTTGAATATCAAAGACTTTAATGCGACTTCAATCACTATCATACTGAACAATGAGTGAATGGCTATGTCAATTATCAAAAAATAATTAAGACAGTGATAGATAAGATACTGAGCAAAAACCTTTCCTGAGTGTAGTCTATTATAGTCGGCAGGCCAAGACCCTAAAAAAAACTTTTGATGGCATTTTTTGTTAAAAGTTGGCAACCATGCTAGAAGTTATTAGTAGGGTCTGAGGTTCCAGAATCCAGTGGTTGCCAAAATCATATTTATAATTTAAGGTCAAATTTGAAGGTCAAAAAGTTGGAAACAATAGATTTTAATGGTTTGTCTTTTGGGGGGGCTCTATTTTCATGACATCCTTTTTAAAAGTTGGCAACCATGCTAGAAGTTATTAGTAGGGTCTGAGGTTCCAGAATCCAGTGGTTGCCAACATCATTTTTATAATTTCAGGTCAAATTTGAAGGTCAAAAGGTCGAAAACAATAGATTTCATGGTTCGTCTTTTTGGGGGGCTCTATTTTCAAGACATCCTTTTTAAAACGTTGGCAACCATGCTAGAAGTTATAAATAGGGCCTGAGGTTCCAGAATCCAGTGGTTGCCAAAATCATTTTTATAATTTAAGGTCAAATTTGAAGGTCAAAAGGTCGAAAACAATAGATTTCATGATTCGTCTTTTTTGGGGGGCTCTATTTTTTTGACATCCTTTTTAAAAAGTTGGCAACCATGCTAGAAGTTATTAGTAGGGTCTGAAGTTCCAGAGTCCAGTGGTTGCCAAAATCATATTTATAATTCAAGGTCAAATTTGAAGGTCAAAAGGTCAAAAACAATAGATTTTATGGTTAGTCTTTTTGGGGGCTTTATTTTCATGGCATTCTTTTTTGAAAAGTTTGAAAGATTCTTTTGATAAATATTTATTTTTATTGATAAATAATTTGGATATATAGACTTGATATGGCCATTACTCCTTTATGCTATGAATAACACAAAACGTTCTCTAGAGAATATATTGCTAATGAATAACAAGAATGCTTCTTTATTTCAAATGTCAATTCAGACTGTCTGAATGTTTTTGTAATATATGCAATGTTTTGCAATGTGCAATTTTTGTTGCTGTATTACAAAAAGGCTGTCTCGTCCTGATCATGTTCCATCCCTACATTGTTGAGACATCCATCAGCATCACAACTGCATGCAGGTGTGCAAGGCTGTCCATTCTTAAGGCAAGTGCAGGCATGTGTTTGGCACTTGGTTCTACAACCACAAGTTATCAGCTCCAAGCAACTACTTGGAACAGGAGGTTCCTGAGTCACACAACCACCAAGTGTTGGTCTACAACCTTCCAACCACCTGTCTCCTCAGGGATTTCACTAATGGCAGGGTCAGACTATAGGCTACAATGTTTTTGTCGCTCACAATTGTCGTTTACGATCTACCATGTCACACTATACGATTTTAGAACCATGAAAACCTCTCCGCGTCTTGGTCGGGAGAGTGGCCACATACACCGAAAGCATCGGTCGCGTCATTACGTCTCCCGTCAAATTTCTGACAAGCCAGTCTTTTGGTCGGGCTGTTTTAGAACGTTGTGAACGACAAATCGCAAGTCGTCAAGCATGTCACATTATAAGATTCCCTCCGCGTTTGATGTCGTGCCCGATCATTTGAAATCGGATACGGCGCTGTAAACTTGTCGGTCACGACAAATGGCCAAAATCGGGCTGATATCGTGCAATCTGACCAGGCCATAACATCTACTGTACCTTGTCAGATTGCAACCATACCTTTGCCTGGTGATTTGCACATGCAAGATGCAATGACAATTCATCACTTGTTGGAGGTAACATTTCCATTGCCTTTTTGCCTTTCTGAAACAAGTAATGTCTAGCCCTGTCAATACCCAAAAATGTGCATGGTGCTTTGTACAGATGGCACAAAAACTCCTCAACGTCACCTTGAGGCCCATCCCGACCAACACCATGTAACCGTTCTGGGTGTTGCAAATACACAGTCCAACATGACTTCTTCCCATGTCCAGCAAATGAGGAGACAGTATCGCAACCAGTTAGGGCATGGAAGCCGAGTACATTATCCACAAATACCCGAGGTAGTTCTCATTGATAAGGTGGACTGGGTAGCACTCATATTCCTTGGAAGTCCCACTCATCATCCACACCTTGCAGACTTGGTGAAGTGAAGAGGCAGAAGGAGGAGATCTGTATCACGGCACTTCACAATGATGTTCTCGTACCCAGCATTAATTACTTCCAGCATATGTAGGATGATGCGTGTGTCAGCCTGCTCATGGTTTGCCTGTAGACCATGAATAATTCCACGTGGAAAGTGTGCAATACAGTCTCTACTCTCGGTTTTTATTTCCTAATGATGTCATTATTTTTTGTCATCCGCAAAACTGAAGATTGTTTTATGTAACTTATCACCTAACCGTGTGTTCACATCAGAAGCAACCAGAGTGACGAACGTCATTATTTATCTGCAAATAGGGTGGCCATAGCAAATACGGTGGCAAGGCAAGTTTTATTGATATAGTGCATTTTATACAGGGGAGCTCAATGTGCCTCACATAAAACAAAATAATAAAGCGAAACGAATTGGGTGACCAGATCGAAAAAGTTAAAAGTCTGAATATGCTAATGAACTATGATGTAGCTCGGCGAAAACCAATTGGAATGTACACATTTTCGAATGCCCCAGGCTGACAGGCCAGAGCCGCTCTATGAAAAGCTAAATCAAACATCCCAATATAAAGTCATGAGTGGATAAAACAAATTCATGTTGAATCGGACTCATGTTGACTCTTCTTCAGTGAGCCCGGCGACCTGGTCGCTTCTGATGTGAGTGTTAAAATCTAAATTCTTTTCACATTTACCTATCATTGTGGCAAGTACCATCTGGAACCTCAGACCCCACTGTTCTAGCATGGTTGGCAACATTTAAAAAGAATGCCATTAAAAAAAACAGGTCCCCAAAAAGACGAACCATAACATTTATTTATTGTTTTTGAGCTGTTGACCTTTAAATTTGACCTTAAATTGTGAACTTAATTTTGGCAACCACTGGATTCTGGAACCTCAGACCCTACTGACAACTTCTAGCATGGTTGCCAACTTTTTAAAAAGAATGCTATGAAAATAGAGCCCCCCCAAAAAGATGAACCATAAAATGTATTGTTTTTGAGCTTTTGACCTTCAAATCTGACCTTAAATTCTGAACATGATTTTGGCAACCACTGAATTCTGGAACCTCAGACCCTACTGACAACTTCTAGCATGGTTGCCAACTTTTTAAAAAGAATGCTATATGAAAATAGAGCCCCCTAAAAAGACAAACCATAAAATGTATTGTTTTTGAGCTTTTGACCTTCAAATTTGACCTTGAATTCTAAATATGATTTTGGCAACCACTGGATCCTGGAACCTCAGACCCTACTGTTAACTTCTAGCATGGTTGCCAACATTTAAAAAAAAAAGAATGGCATGAAAAAAGAGGTCCCCAAAAAGACAAACCATTACATGTATTTATTGTTTTTGAGGTTCTGACCTTCAAATTTGACCTTAAATTATGAATATGATTTTGGCAACCACTGGATTCTGGAACCTCAGACCCTACTGTTAACTTCTAGCATGGTTGCCAACATTTAAAAAAGAATGCCATGAAAAAAAGAGGTCCCCAAAAAGACAATCTATAACATTTATTATTGTTTTTGAGCTTTTGACCTTCAAATTTGACCTTAAATTCTAAATATGACTTTGGCAACCACTGGATTCTGGAACCTCAGACCCTACTGATAACTTCTAGCATGGTTGCCAACTTTTTAAAAAGAATGCTATGACAATAGAGCCCCCCAAATAGACAAACCATAAAATGCATTGTTTTTGACCTTTTGACCTTCAAATTTGACCTTCAATTATGAATATGATTTTGGCAACCGCTGGATTCTGGAACCTCAGAGCCCTCTAATAACTTCTAGCATGGTTGCCAACTTTTAACAAAAAATGCCATCAAAAGTGTTTTCTAAGCACATTTCCTGGTGTTGGCCTGCCGACTATTAAAGCTGGCGAGGCTTTTTCATTATGTGGTGAGTAGCACTGCTTTAATTGAATCCGGAAATCAGTCTTCCTCGATTGGCTGTACGCGTGGTTTCTAATTGTGTCTCTCCGGCTGCGTTGTGTCTCTCACTCCAGCGAGAGCTCGGCAGGACGAGAGCCGTCG
This sequence comes from Sardina pilchardus, assembly GCF_963854185.1. Lineage (NCBI taxonomy): Eukaryota > Metazoa > Chordata > Actinopteri > Clupeiformes > Clupeidae > Sardina > Sardina pilchardus. Next base: position 8,223,141 of record NC_085004.1, read on the forward strand.
TCCTCAGAGGGCTGCGGGAACAACTCACCCAATAAACAATCCAATTTCACAAGGGCCGCCGCGGCCAGCCCATCCTGTCTCCACAACAGCCGCCCCTTCAGATATCCCATGTAATCGACATGCGGGATGACCTGGGCTTGGGCTCTCTCTCTCTCTCTCTCTCTCTCTCTCTCTCTCTCTCTCTCTCTCTCTCTCTCTTTCTCTCTCTCTCTTTCTCATCTCCTCAGCTGCTGTTCTCCCAGCAAACAGCTCTTGTATTGGCCAGCCAGAGCTGCTATTTACTCTGCCACAGCTATTGATTCCTGGTGCCGTCTCTTCTCTGGAGACTTGTGCTGATGCCTCTCACAGAGCGGCTGGACTCCCACTGACGGGATGCTTTTGTTATGAAGACGTGCTTATAACACATTACAGGCTACAGCAGTAATCATCTTTAGACTTGCAATGCGTGGATAATCTCTAGATCATTCTAAAACAGATTCAGCTATGAAGCAGGTGTGTTCAGTGGCTACCGCCGTTCATTCCGACATACCAGCACTCCGACATTGACGTCCAATTGTCGTAGTGGAGGCATGTCTCTTTATGGGAGAAAGTTCCACCACTCCGACATTTTTTTTTTTCATGGTCGCAGTGGCGGTATTTAACTTTTTTTTCAAACAACGTGCCATTCCGACATGAGGTCATTAATAGGCTATTAATGTCATAACTATATCCAATTGTGTAAAATAATAAAGATTCACATTTAAAATGTCATTGTGAAGACTTCTTGATATGGTTATGTGTCTGTTGCGTGCACGACTCGGGGAAGTGAAAGCAGTTTTCTTCTCTGTCTCATTATTCGCGGACTAAGTGGAGCTTAATTAAGCTATTATTTTGCTGTCACTTCGTCTGTTTTATGGCATAGAAGGTTGTATTTGGTATCTGTGGATAGCTCTAGCTCTCCTCTTTTATCTGACATGCAAGCCGTATCTTTTTAACACGATTTCACGAGTAGGCTAGGCTAAATCAAACGAAAGTATAGCGGTAGCCGAAGCTATATGATTCTTATTTGTTTGTCACTTCGTCTGTTTCTATAACACAAAAGGATCGATGTGTTTGGTATCAATGGAAAGCTCTGTTTCTCCTCTTTCATTTGATATGCATGTTATGGCTGTGCGATGCCTGGTCCCGGAGTAATTCAAGCGAGAGCAGTGGCTGCGTGGGTGAACGCAGAGCAATACTGTATCCTACTTTCATTTAAATTAATGATTTTATTTTTATTTTCATACTTGATCGTACAGACATGTGTCTAGTCTCGTTGGAAAGGTTCTGAGCTCTTTCATGCAATATAGGTCTCATCTCGCTGTGACTAATAATAGCAGAGCAATGTAACAGAGAAGAATGGGTGTGTTTTTTGACGCACTTTGCGTCCGTCGGGCTCATAGGGTCCGTTAAATTGACGTGGAAAAAAATAAGATTTGTAAACTGTCGGAATGGGGGTACTAAAATGTGTCGGATTGGCAGCATGTCGGAATAACACCATGTCTGAATAGCGGCATGTCGGACGAAAGGGATGTCGGACTGGCAGGATGTCGGACTGCCGACATGTAACCGTGTTCAGTGTATAAAACATAGTCACCCTTTTACTGCTTCACTGTATTTAGAAATGGAATCTTTATCATTTGTTTTGCTACAATTTACATCCCCCCACCCCCCTCCATTAAGTGTGGCTAACTTCAATCAACAGCATTCCAGCCAATTAGTGCTCCTAGTCTCACAAGAATAAATGGAGATCACAATAGGGTATAGTTATATGGTCAAATGGTATTCCTCGTTTCAATTCCACCATGAAGACAAAAGAACAACTCAGAAAATTCCTTATCAAAAAGCAAACGTGAAGGGATAGATAGCAATGTTCAGGTCACTGAACATCCCCCTGAAGTTCAGCAATGTAAGGAAAATAGTAATGTAAGGAATATGGCAAATGTGTAGCAGACACAACAGCAGTCACCACAAACCTTGATACGGTTCAAGAAGAATACCGGTGGGGGAGGCCCCCACCAGCTCATCACCACATTCCTGCACACCATCTCCATCCCTTCTTTGAAGCATGGTGGTGGGGGCATCATGGTGGTGGAAACATCATGCTGTGGGGATGCTTCGACAGCAGGCCCTGAAAGGCTTGTAAAGGCAAAGTTAAAATTAAACAAATACTGTATATGAAAAATCCTGGAGGACAATCTGATTCAGTCTGCAAGAGAACTATACTTGGAAGAAGATTTACTTTCCAGCAAAACTACGAGCCATAGCATACAACGGAACCTACACGGATGGTTTAAAGACAACAAGATAGATGTTCTGGAGTGGCCCAGTCAAAGCACTGTTCACCCTGATCCCCTTCCAACATTTGCTAGCCTAATTGAGACCTACACACACAGACTCTGGCCAAAGGTACAAATCTACTTTGACAGAAAAAAGAGGATGTAAATGATTGCAAAAAGGACCAAATTATATTCATCAAGATTTAATTTATAAAAGCAGCAAAAGGGGACATCCCCAAGAAGGTGGGTACTTTTAATATGGACAGTCAGTAAGTAAGCAAAGTGCAGTGAGAGGATGCAGTATCACTTCTTGACAACCTGTGCACAGATTAGCAGCTTGCCAGTGTTAGTTGATGTTATTTTGATGTGTGTTGGATGTCTTGTGAGCCTGAGGCGTGTTTTCAGACTCAGCGGTTCAGTTGCCGTTTCAGAGCACACCTACCTGCCCCGTGCATTAGGGATGCAACGGTTTTCAATAATTTATTGAACCGTTCGGTTTGGCCTGTTCGGTTCAATAGACTCACCTAAACCGCAATATTTCGGTATACGCGACATTAAACTTTTTATTTAATACAAGGTTATTGCGCGCGCGTAGCCTGGGAGCGATAGAGAGGAGTGCTTAGGACCCGGGGGATGCGTTTTCTCTGACTGTTCAGCTTGCCTCTCGTCAACCTTGCAACAACCAATCAGAATTTTACTGAATTTCCCAAGAGCCAATAAGCGCGTTGAAATGCAAATGAAGGAGTCATGTGAGAAGAAACAAACTTTACCGGCGGCTGCATGATCATGGCGACATTTGAAGTAGCCCACGAACAAGGCAAAAAGACCGTCAGTTAACAAAGCACAGTGTGCATTGCAAGCACTGCTTCACAACGATCACCTAATAAAGGTAACACATCCAACATGTCGGCCCACTTGCGCCTTCATCACCCGGCTGTAACCTTAAGTGGAGCAGCACGGAGAGTTAGTTTGCCACCGAAAACCCAACCATCCATTGCTGCAGCCTTTCGACAACAATATTCCTATAATTCCCAAAGACATAACGAATACGACGGCGTATTAGGGCCACGTATATATACTTTGTAAAGACGCAAATTTGCCACTTTAAAAGGTCGAAAATTTGCCACATTATAAAGTCTGTGTGTAACAGTGTAACCGGTGGTTTCTGCCCTGCGTTGATTGCTCGCTAGAGTAGCCTAAGAAAGCGTGACGCCGACACAGCTGAGTGTATTCTCTTTTTGATAGTTTAGCCTACTGGAAAATATTGTAGGGATGGGAGGTTATAGGAGATGGGGAGGCTGACATGTCATTCCAAACTCGGGTCATTTATTTCCCTGACGTTGTACATGCTAGGCTACGGGCAGCGGGAGGTGTCCACTCGAAAAACAATAAACTCACTGCTAAATCAGTCAATCGCTCGTCCACTCGTCAATCACACAACTCTCTCACACACACACACGACAGGAGACACAGGGGAAACAGACACTTTGTGAAGTGGCAAATTTGCCACTTTCTTCTCGGAATATTGCCCCCCCCTGACATCAGGTTGCAATAATGTTCATTTCATTGTTCTAATATTTTTAATGCTGCACTGCACTTTTGTCTATGTTTACATTTTTTACGTTCATAAAAGAGGACAGGGCAGGCACTCCCAAATCAAATATCCATTTGAAACTACACATAATACTACCTCACCAATTATTTTGAGAAGATTTTCAGAATTGTTCACTACTTTTTTGAGGGTGTATAACAGTTAAGTATTTTCTTTAAATGTGTGAAGAACAGTGAGTTTATTAAATAAATAACTACACATTACTTTATGCTGCACTGCACTATGGATAACATTGCCTGTTTATGACAGAGGGCAATGATGGTGTTCTTTTCTTTTAATACATTTTTGTGATTCTGCTTCATCTGTGTCAGGCTATGCATTTAATATTTTCTCTGCAAGTGTAAGTAGAAGCACATTGTTGATTTGAAATAGAAAAGGCAAATATAGCCTCCTGTATGCTAGAGCCAAGATAATATTGATATATTGAAACCGAACCGTTACCGTGGCCCAAAAACCGTGATACAAACCGAACCGTGGCAAAACTGTACCGTTGCATCCCTACCGTGCATGCTACGCAAGTGTCCACATCTGCTCCATAAATTAAACTGGCTCTTTGAGAACAAGTGCGCTGATGATGTCATGAACATGTATAATTTTAGGTTAGCAGAGAATGCTGGATCTTCTCCAAGCCATCTGGAGTGCTAATTAGTGTGAACTGTTGACAGTGGCCTGGGATAAGGGTCTTGGGACTCTTATGAGATTCTATGAAACTTCATCTGCACACGGACACTAGTACACACACATACACACACACACACACACACACACACACACACACACACACACACACACACACACACACACACACACACACATATATACACAGTAGACAAGGGGCATTAAGTTCAATACAAAAAGCATAACATTATATTATTGCACTAATGTACAATTACTTTATGAAAGTGAAAGTCATTCTATCTTTTTTTTAAACAAAATATGACAAATAGATAATGACAATACATAGTAACACAAGCCATAACAATAGAAACGATTCAGTAGTGAGATTATGTCTCCACAGAAGGCTATAAAAATGTGCAAAATTAAGTAAAACTCTCAAAACACATTTTGATTAGATTACTAAAAGTATGATTGATGGAGGATGGGCAAGCTAAAAATTCTGAATTCATGTTAGGCAAGATCACAGTGTGGGGTGGCAATAACGATCTGTCATAGGTTTCTCAGCTTTGTACACCCTGGTCTTTGAGGGAGGGTGAAATAGCAGACTTCAGGCTGACACAGTGTATTTAGCACTGTCATATTGCTGTCTGATTTATTCACTTGTTTTCATGTCTAAATTCAAAGCTTTTCAAGAGTTTTGTTTAATTGGTAGCTTAGCTGGGTAACAACATATTAACCATCTGGATGCAGCTGAGAAATAGTCATTGATATCTTCATTAATTACCTTCTATTAATTTGGCTCAAGATGCTGTGAAAGGGGAATACAAAAAATAACTTGGGATACACGGCATTTCAGAATGAATGAATATGCATTTGTATTTCTTTCCTTGATGGCGCAATTATATTCAGAACATTTCCCTGCCAACTCCTCCCTAAAACTTCATCTAACTGCCGAGTCTTCGCCAAGCTCATTTGGAGGAATTGTGTTCCTTGACTGCCAAGGCAAATGTTCTGTCACAAACAGAAACTTTTCTGTTTTTCTTTGCTTCCTGCAGGGATTTCCACCAACTGAAAAGATTGTCTTTTGTCAATTTGGTTTTCTTTTTGTGCATCAATTAGTTCAAATTTGCGATGGCTGACCAGCTTTTTTGTGAACAAAGACGTGTGCATAAACTTAACTGAGAAACCCTGTTCAAAAAGTTAATTTTAACGTTTTTTTTTCCCTTTTTTTTTAAATTCGTTATCAACTACACCTCCACTATCCAATACAAATGCTTTGCACTTGTCCTATAAAATCATCTGTGTCTGAATGCAAGGATGGAGAAGACCTTCGATAATTTAATCCCCATGTAATGTATACAGAGTATCCTAAATCCTGCCTGTGCACTCCTCTTCCATAGAGCGGATCACTCATTCCCCCCTAATCCCCTCCCACTGTTCGGGATTTACATCCTCAATGCAGCCGCTTGGAAGAAAAGGATGTAAACATTCTATATGTTGTTGAAACAGCTGCATCTTATGATGTCATGACATGTATGTGTACAGTTATGCATTTTATTTTTTTAACCCCTGAGCCATTCAGATGTTTTTAAAATTCTTTGTTTGTCTACCAAACTGAGCTCATATTGAATACAATTGCTTTATTTAGTCATTCAATCAGATGGATGGAACAAACATATTTAAAATGTGAATACGTCTTAAGGATTACATTATGGTTGTATAAGGTCTGGGGTTTAATTTTAGAAATGATTTAACTTGGTCATCATCAATTGTTCTGTCTATCCATACAATGTTGTTTTGTATAAGACAATAGTGAGTGAACTTCTGAACCAGGGTCTCTGCACTTCTGACAAAGACCATGATAGGCAGAGTTATTAAATGAGTAGAGTATGACTATTATAGACCATTATAGATGGAGTTATTTAATGAGTATGGGACCATTATAGACTATTATAGTGTTTGGGGCAGCCGTGGTGTACTGGTTAGGGCTTCGGGCTTGTAACCGGAGGGTTGCTGGTTCGATCCCGGACCAGTCCACCACGACTGAAGTGCCCTTGAGCAAGGCACCTAACCCATCACTGCTCCCCGAGCGCCACTGGTTGGGCAGGCAGCTCACTGCTCTGGGTTAGTGTGTGATTCACCTCACTGTGTGTGTTCATTAATTCGGTTAAATTGGGTCAAATGCAGAGAAACAAATTTCCCTCACGGGATCAAAAAAGTATATATTCTATAGATGGGGTTATTTATAGACCATTATGGAGTTATTTAACAAGTATGACGCTATTATAGACCACTATAGATGAGGTTATTTACATTGCACACTAAGACATGACATCACACAATACAAACATAAACAGGAAGATGAAATAACAAATCCACATGAATAATATGCACATTAAAAGATACTGAATAAAAAATCCTTATGAATGTCCTAAGGGATGTGTAGGCTAAGCATGCAACGCATGAGACACTTATAACACAAACCTTGTTACAAGAGGTAGTGGAAGAGTTGAGATGCAGCCAGACCATGCAGAGAGGGCTATATCTTCTCTTCCTTTTGTGAAGCATTGCAGAGTTGTATGGCCCTGGGGACAAATGGCCTCCTCAGTCAGTGTGCACAGTCTTGAGCTGAGCAGCCTCCTCTGCTTTGTGACAGTGCTGTGGAGTGGATCACAGTCATTGTCTAAAATATTAAGCGGTTTGTTCAGGGTTCTTTTCTCTGATATTGAAGTGATGCACTCCAGTTCAGCAGCCACTACAGAGCCAGCTCTTGAGGAAAGGACTACACATCTATGACTTGAATGCTTGACTTTTAGATTGTGGTTCCGAGTAGTTCTGTGTGTCTAAAAATGTAAAAGTAAGCCCGAGTCAACGGCTGATTCCAGAAGGACCGGAGAGAGATGCAGGTGAAAGCAGGTAGAGAAAACAAGTTATTTCAAAGAGTTCAGAGAGTGAATTAGACACACTTGAACTGAACTCCAGTCAATAACCATGTTGGACTTGAATTATGGATGTTGCCAAGGCTTCATCACTTCATGGGTCAGCTACATTGATCGACAACTAAAGGTCAAATGTACCACAGACATTGTGTACAAGTGTGTGTGCATGCAGGTGTGTGTGTGTGCAGGTGTGTGTGTGTGTGTGTGTGTGTGTGTGTGTGTGTGTGTGTGTGTGTGTGTGTGTGTGTAAACATTTTGTCTGCTCTAAACTTGTGCAAATAGGGTTAGATGAGGACAAGGAAGTTTCTCACCAGAGTTTCTGTCTCTTCTCGGCGCTTGTCTTGCCGTAAGAACAGAGATGTTAGTAGTCTCCATGTTCTGTCACTTCTGGGAGCTTGCATTGCCTTAAGGACAGGGATGTTAGCAGTCCCCATGTAGACCTCCACATAAGAGGGGAAAAAGAAAGGCATTTGCAAACATTACAAATAAATGCGTACACTGCGATTGGCAACACAGAAAAGCAGCTGGCGGAAACTGAGGGGCCTCTAAAGGGTCAGATTAGTCTCTCTGTCAGTGGTCCTCTGCAGGTGGAGCAGTGGGCTCCAAGCCTTTTACCTTTCTCCATCTCACTACGCACCGCTTTAATTGGGCCCCAGGCCTCAAAGGAACCGGAGGGAAACTTCTTCCAGATAAACACACTACACACACACTACACACACACACACACACACACACACACACACACACACACACACACACACACACACACACACACACACACACACACACACACACACACACACACACACACACACACACACACACACACACACACACACACACACACACACACACACACACACACACACACATAAACCCAACTCTTGCAATTAGCTGTACTTTTGGTGTTGCATTGGCAATATTTGAGAGCTAGGAGTCTGGAGGAGAGCCTAACTACCTCTCGGTGTCTTGGAGACATCACTGTGCAACTGAACTGATAGATGGTGGCTCCTTCGATGGGTTGATCAGTCATTTCCACTTCATTTCATCTGTCGGCCATTTTTTGATGTCACGTTCAAACCGTGTGTCTGATGGTTGATCTGTCACGTTCGTCGGCTTGTTCACGTGCCAGTCGGTAAAATGGGGCGACACGCCTCTTTCTTCTCGCTCTTTCCCCGGGCGGAGATTCTTTGCCAGCGTACCTTTACCTTGGCTTGCGCGTTGCCCTACTGCTCTCAGGTCGAGTGGCAGACTGCATGTTGGCGTCGCCGCAAGCAGGATGGACCCCCCAAATCGCCCCTGGTACCCCTGCACTACAAAGCCCAGGCACCAGTCACACCTCACCTTGCCATCTGCGCTGGGCCACCACAGCTCCAGGGTCTCCATAGGAGCCCCACAATCCTCTGTTGCGCAAACAGAGGAAACATGGTCTAAATAAATCAGTGAAGCTGAGCCCACGCACCTTTTCCCTATTTCCTATTTCCTATTCTCGATTTCCAATTAGCACCTTTTCACACCGTCTCCATCTGGCTACAGTAATGACTTTTATTATGGAGGCCAAACTCTGGACACATGAGAAGTTTCACAGGGAAAGTTTTAGTACAGAAGTCAAATTCAGGTAGCCCAATCAATTAAAGAAGCAGCGCTGTAAAAGATAAGTATTTCTCAAAGTCACTGAGTAACTTCTGGAAGCTCCTTGTTTTAGTGTGCTTCTACACCTCAGTAGTTGAGACAAACCTGACATCTCACAGACATTGGAGTCTATAGCACAATCACTGAAGACCTGCATGAAACAAGTCTGACATCTCATGACATTGGAGTCTATACCATAATCTGAAGACATGGTCTTTATATGAAACAAGCTTGACATCTCATGACATTAGAACCTAGGTATGATCTGTCGTCAATCTAAATTTAGTTTCCATCAATTAATACTACAGTAAGAGCAGGATTCCCAAAGGCAATATACAGTATGACTGGAATGTATTTGTCCTGGCAAATTTAAAACAATGTTGTGTATTTAACATGCAATTTTTAAGCAATTGCAGATGAAAAGGATCAAGACTTCTCTTCCATATAAATCTGTCCTGTATCTATTTTCATTCCCTCTGCTGCCTGGTCCCACACCAGTGAACTGTATACTGGTAGAGTAAGTGATGGGGTAGGGAGCAATCAGGAAGAGACAGAGAGAGAGAGAGAGATGCTCAATGGTGTTTTTTGCCCCCAACGGCACCTTCCAGGCAGCACAGCCTAAAAGGCACTACCTTTACCCTATTCTTAACCCCCTCAACCCTCATCCTACCCCTAAACTGAAGGGAGTAGTGCCTTGAAGGCAGCGCTGCCTGGAAGGCACCATTGAGGGCATATAATACCAAAGACCGAGAGGCTCAGAGATACAAAGAAAAAATAATTGCATTATTTCTTGCAAGCCCTGGCAGTCTGCTAGTCTGCTATTATCATCCCATTCATTCAGTCATTCATTCATTGTCAGAGTCAGTCACTCGTTAATTTACTTGTGTTGTGTTGTTTGTTTGTTTGTTTGTTGTTACCTTAGAGAGCGATCAGGAAGATGCTGAGGCAACAGCCTTTCTGTAGACACGAGGTGCAGCTTCGCTCTTAAAGGGAGATCTGTTCAGTCACTGTTCCTTACAACAGATCAATGAGAGAGGAGTAATACAAACCAACCGTCACTCCTGGTACTTTTAATGATGGCTGCAATCACCCCAGTCTAGTTGTTTAGTTCTTCTATCTCTCTCTCTCTGTCTCTTTCTCTCTCTCTCCTCCCTGTCTGTAATGTGCATTTTCAGCCCTGTGCTCTTTGACTCATTTGTCTTGAAAAGTGATGTTTAAGGACAAACCCCATGAATAAAATATTAAAGAAAATTGTACCTCTCACATGAATAATGCAACAGTGGGAAAAGTGCAATATTGTGGAAGTTCACTTCTCAAGGTTAAGCCCACACGTTGACTAAGTGCATCGTTTCCATTGGTTGTTTTATGTTCTAGAGAAGTTACGATTCTGCACTTTCTTGTTTCAGTCTCGCCTGCCATTGTAACATCCCTGGGGGCAACACAGTCCCTTGATAAGCCATGGAGACTGAGTGATGGTGTGATTTAAAAACACAGCGTGCGTATTCTGCCTTCTCATTCAGGTCAGCATTGAGATGCATACTATATGTTTCCAATATGTCATAAGCACCAAAGATTGGCACCAGAAATCGACATGGAAGCCTTTTCACAGATTGGAGTTTCAGGTCCATATTGACTGCACTGCTGCATATTCATAAGCACAACAATAATTGTCCCAAATTCAGTTGTACAGCAACTTGATAAAAGAGTTTAAAAATAGCCTATGCTGTCAAATTGGCAAAACCATTGAGCGTGGCCTGCTTGTGAGAGGTTAATCTACAACATTGATGAATATCCTTACTTGCCTATAGGGCCTAGGCTACTAGATTGTTTTGTTCATTAGGATAATCTTATTTTGGGACAATATTAAGAAGAAGAAGAAGAAGAAGAAGAAGAAGAAGAAGAAGAAGAAAAAGAAGAAGAAGAAGAAGAAGAAGAAGAAGAAGAAGAAGAAGAAAATACATTGATTATAGTCCATTTCCAATATTTTGAATAAATCAGATTATGCAAAATGCTAGCCTAGCCTAGCCTACATGGTCACAGGAGACAGGTCCATGTTCTACACTCAGTGCATGTCGAGGATGCATGCACTTGGCTAATAAGCCACACAATCATTTAACACATAGACATTACAATGAACAGGACGAAAACCCACCTGGACACTTTCATTTGCGCCTCATCCCTGGCACAATACTTTTAAAAGCAGAAGGCATTCTTTCTTTCTTTTCGTTTCCCCCCTTTTTTGAACGTGGTCCCTTTAAATTGTGTCATGCAGTCATGTGATAAATGTAGGAAGTTACTGAAGACCGTAGTTCATGCCGCTAGTTAGTAGAGGACTCCCAGGTTGATTTTCGACTTTTCTTATCTACTTTTGCAGACATGCCCTTAACATAGAGGAAATCTTTGGAAATGTACTATCTACATGTACTTGCCCTGTCTTTATCTGTGTCGCTGTTTGCGGAAGCTTCACTCCCTCTAGTTATAAACACTTGGCCATTCCGAGATGCAACTGCAGCAGGTAACTAACTCGTCGTTACACTTAGCAGCTAAATCTATGACTGGAAGGTATACCAAACTCAATGCCGAGATTCATTCAACACGGCTACGCTGGTTCTATGCAGACATTTATGAGTAGTCATTCACGTTTTTTTTTTTATTGTCTCACTGACTCTAGCCTATGTGCCACTTACTGTTTGCGTTTAAAGTTTGACAGCAGAGATTTGTATTTTGCTTTGCTTCTGCTCTCTAATGATGACAACTCGGTCAGCTTTGACCACCTCCTCATGGTCTTCCCTTCATAATAACCAATTAAGCTGCTTCATCATAAGAGCATTGACTCATTGGATGCCCCTATACAGCTAGCTTTCAGTAGTGTTAGTCATGCAAAGCTTGGCTTTAGGGTTTTCTGACAGACAAAGCTAATTAGAAGAGTCAGTTGGCCTTTTAATTGTAGAGTTTACCCGTTCAGCCTTCATTATGTGACTTATCTTTTATGTGACACATTAACTTACTTAATATGTTACGCTTCAGTACTGCATTCTGTGGTGTAGCCTATTAGATCGTAAACTGTGCTGAGTAGAAGTGTAGTGAGAGGGCTGAGGGATTTAGGAGCCTCACCATTGGACAGGGACAGTAATGCCAGACAGTAAGCCAGTATGTTTGTGATGTTGTATGTTCCACATCCCATTCCACATTCCACATCATTTGATAGTGGGCAAACCTGGTACAGTAACATCAGTGTTGCTCCTGTCCTGTCCTGTCCTGTCCTGTCCTGTCGTGTACGTGAGTGTGTGTGTGTGTGTGTGTGTATATGTGTGTGTATATGTGTGTGTACCGGTATGTGTGTATGTGTGTATGTGTGTATGTGTGTGTGTGTGTGTGTGTGTGTGTATATATATATATATATATATATATATATATATATATATATACACGTGTGTGTGTGTGTGTGTGTGTAGCGTGGAGTGCCCTGCAGAGGGGGGCGAGTGTGCTGGATGCGGTGGAGGAGGGCTGCATGACGTGTGAGAGGGAGCAGTGCGATGGCAGCGTGGGCTACGGAGGGAGCCCAGACGAGACCGGAGAGACCACGCTGGACGCCATGATCATGAACGGGTGAACACACACACACACACACACACACACACACACACACACACACACACCATAACCATGAATGCACACACAGTCCCACAGCTCAAACACAGCTTAAACTGTACAACCATGGTAGTGAGAGAACCACAGATGTGTTCCATCAACCAATCAAAGTGATGTGTTCAATTACTAGTGTGTGTGTGTGTGTGTGTGTGTGTGTGTGTAGATAAGTGCTGTGCATTTGGAATAAAGTTGGGGTTATTTTGTATCATTTCAACTAAACAATATTGAATTCGACATCATCATGGTCAGGTTCTCATTTTTTGTCCTATCAGTCTCCCATCCCATGACTATCATACAAACATTTCAACCTGATCTTTCGTTCTTGGATATGTCTTTTGAATTATGTATAGGCATGTCCTAGAAAATTGCCGGTATTTCATGTCGGTATTTCAAAAAAAATATTCCTTTCTGAACAAAAACATATTTTTTTTTTGCTGAAAATGTACACACTGAGGCAACAATATGCGTAGATCTCTAATCTTGTATTAGAATAACTGTCCTACCCACCATTGATGTCATTGATTGAAACAAACCTGGATCATTTTTCTCAGCAATTGGAAAACAGCATATTTTTTGAAAGTGTGCTGTTTGAACTGATATGGAATGTGTAATGCAAACCTGTGCAAACAATGTGTCCTTGTATCAAACAATTTGAATGTTGAATATTATGGTTTACGGTGGCGCGTTTCCATGGTTTCAGAGACACCATGGAGGTGGGTGCAGTGGCAGATCTGCGCAGGGTCAAGAGTGCCATCAGTGTGGCCCGTGCCGTCATGGAACACACCACACACACACTGCTCGCAGGGGAGATGGGTAAATATATATATACACACACACACACACACACACACACACACACACACAGGGCATTGAACCCTCAACTTTTTTGTTTTTGGATATCTAAACTTGGCTCCCTGTTGGTTGCCTCCTACAGTCAGTTGCACCAGTCCAGTTATAGAATAGATTAGTGTCTGGAAATAAAACACAAGAGAGCCAAGATGGACGACTGGCTGTGAAGAGAGAATGAGGAAGTCTGTGGTGGAGTGGATTGGTCCCTGTGGACCAATGAGAAGCCACAGTGGGCCTTACTGGTGCATTCCAGAACATTAGAATATGATGGAAATCCATCTGCCTGCACAGACAGAGAGATTAAAGGCTCAGGTGTTTTGGCTTAATCAACTGATTACGGCTCTTCTCAGGATGACATATCTGTATTATAAATTCTTTATTCTAATATTTTGAGATACTGGATTTTTGATTTCCATGAGCTGTAAACCATAATCATCAAGATTAGAATAATAGTAATAGATTTAAAGACATACATAAATAAATAAATAACAGGAAATCATAAGCTTTTCCACAATATTATTATTTGTTTGAGATGCACCTGTGTGTGTGTTTAGCACACACCATGTCCTGCTGCCACTGACGGCCCTGAGATCTCCTCCAGTGGAGGACTGCAGGGCACACACACGCACACACACACACACACACACACACACACACACACACACACACACAGTGGAGGAGTGCAGGGCACCCTGGAGCATTAGATTATTGCATGTGATTAATATGATGGGACCTTTAGTGCAGTCCTCCATTAAGCCTGCTCTTATTGCCTTTGTGTCTGCAGCGTCTGTGTTTGCACAAAATATGGGCTTCAGAGCCGAAGACCTCACGACCAACACCTCCAAGAGCATATTTGCCAAATGGCTGGGACAAAATTGCCAGCCCAACTTCCGGAAGGTATGTACACATCCCACCCCTACAGCGACCTCCAATCACACCTCCGTGTCTGCCTCACTCTGCACGAGCGTCCATGAAGTGTGCTCAGTTCTCAGATGCAGTTGGCGTTGTGTGGTGGTGTTCGGCTACTGATATGAAGTGTTCAGCATTTAAAGGTGAACTATGTTAGTTTTTTAGTTTCATTTGCCTTGACTGATCAGCTTCGGAGTCATTGGAATGGTTATTTGACTTAATTCGGGTTTGACTGATGGCTGTCTCGCTTCCCCCTAGCGCCTGTGAGCGGAATAAGCACGCTTGCAAGTTTGTGCCACCGGGCCTTGCGATCATGCTCATGAAAAGGCAGACTGACCGATTGAGGAGTGTTGTAAAATATACACGCTAAAGCTGTAGGGGAAGCTCTGCAGAGAAACCTGCAAGCGTAAGACGAGCGAAAACGAAAAGTAAAAGCAAAAACAGCGACGAAATCGCCAAACCTGCATAGTTCCTCTTTAAAAAGGAGTCTTGAGCACAGTTACATGTGACGGTCATCTGGTGTGTGGTCATCTGGTCCTCCCAGCCTGGCTGTGGTCCTGGACCACAGTACTGAGCAGACGGGAGCGGGAGCAGCCTTATGGACGTTGTTCTTGTTCTCATTCTGTCCAGTGGAGACCTGGAGTGATATTGTCATCAACATAATCAATCGTTATCATTCAGGCCCATCAACATTATGATAGTAAATAATAATCTTCATCATCCTTATCACACCCCCCCCCCCCCTCACACACACACACACAATCATCTCCACTTTAATAAATACACGCTCCAAAGAGTGTGTGTGTGTGTGTGTGTGTGTTTGTGTGTGTATGTGTTTACTCTGATTTGCATGTGAATCCATGCAGCCTTTTTCTCTGAACATTTGGAGGGATATCAACTTAATCAGAATCTCAGAAATGTGTGTGTGTGTGTGTTAAAATATGCACAATGAAAGGATGCCACAATGAATAATGCATTGTGGGTATTATGGGAGAGGACGTCAGATCCCTGCATGCTGCCTCTCCCAAAGCCCCCTTCTCTCTCTCTCTCTCTCTCCCTCCCTCCCTCTCTCTTTCTCTTTTTATCTTTCTTTCTCTCCCTCTCTCTTTTTTATCTCCCGCTCTCTGTCCCTCTCCCTCTATCTCTCTCGCTCTCCCTCTATCTATCTCTCTTTCTCTCTCTCTCCCTCTCCTTCTCTCTTTTCTTGAGATGTGACGGCCAGCCCTCCCCACTCATGATTCACCCACACCGCTGTTCACACCCAGCGCAGATTAAATACAGCACTGCCCCGCCAGACACACACACACACACACACCCTTCCCAGTGGCGAACATAGTCACCTTTAACAAATAACACTGCAAATCTCTAGGGGAAGATAACAAGAAAAGAGATAAGAAAAACTACAGCTGTCATCAAGATTCCCAAAAGCCGAATGAAAAAGTGATTCAGTATGTCGAAAGAGCTTTGTACACAAATCTGTTACGGAGATGAAGTCATTCTTTGAACATCTCTCTTAATTCTTTCTAGTAACTCCACAGTTTTCAGTTGCTCTGGGCTCATTGCCTTAAATCATTTTCTAAAAGAAAGTTTTCATCATTTCTAGTGTAAATATAGTCTGAGAGGATCTCTGACTCACTCTTCAATTGCTGCGTCTATTTTAACGTTGTGTCTGCATCATTTCCCAAGCGGTTCCACCAGAGCTGCGTGCGTGCGTGCGTGCGTGCGTGCGTGCGTGCCTGCGTGCCTGCGTGCGTGCGTGCCTGCGTGCGTTCTCTGTATCTCTATGGCTGGTGGAATCATCAACAGCAGTAACCCACTTTTCCATCTCTCACAGAACGTGTCTCCTGATCCCAGAAGTTCTTGCGGGCCCTACAAGCCCAGTGTGGAGGAGATGAGGAGAGCCGAGCAGAACCGCACCGCCCTGGACATCCACTCACACGACACCATCGGTACCAGAACATCCACTCACACGACACCATCGGTAGCAGCACACATCCACTCACACGACACCATCGGTACCAGAACATCCACTCACACGACACCATCGGTACCAGCACACATCCACTCACACGACACCATCGGTAGCAGCACACATCCACTCACACGACACCATCGGTACCAGCACACATCCACTCACACGACACCATCGGTACCAGAACATCCACTCACACGACACCATCGGTACCAGCACACATCCACTCACACGACACCATCGGTACCAGAACATCCACTCACACGACACCATCGGTACCAGCACACATCCACTCACACGACACCATCGGTACCAGAACATCCACTCACACGACACCATCGGTACCAGCACACATCCACTCACACGACACCATCGGTACCAGAACATCCACTCACACGACACCATCGGTACCAGCACACATCCACTCACACGACACCATCGGTACCAGAACATCCACTCACACGACACCATCGGTACCAGCACACATCCACTCACACGACACCATCGGTAGCAGCACACATCCACTCACACGACACCATCGGTAGCAGCACACATCCACTCACACGACACCATCGGTACCAGAACATCCACTCACACGACACCATCGGTAGCAGCACACATCCACTCACACGACACCATCGGTACCAGAACATCCACTCACACGACACCATCGGTAGCAGCACACATCCACTCACACGACACCATCGGTAGCAGCACACATCCACTCACACGACACCATCGGTAGCAGCACACATCCACTCACACGACACCATCGGTACCAGAACATCCACTCACACGACACCATCGGTAGCAGCACACATCCACTCACACGACACCATCGGTACCAGAACATCCACTCACACGACACCATCGGTAGCAGCACACATCCACTCACACGACACCATCGGTAGCAGCACACATCCACTCACACGACACCATCGGTAGCAGCACACATCCACTCACACGACACCATCGGTAGCAGCACACATCCACTCACACGACACCATCGGTACCAGAACATCCACTCACACGACACCATCGGTAGCAGCACACATCCACTCACACGACACCATCGGTAGCAGCACACATCCACTCACACGACACCATCGGTACCAGAACATCCACTCACACGACACCATCGGTAGCAGCACACATCCACTCACACGACACCATCGGTAGCAGCACACATCCACTCACACGACACCATCGGTAGCAGCACACATCCACTCACACGACACCATCGGTACCAGCACACATCCACTCACACGACACCATCGGTAGCAGCACACATCCACTCACATCCACTCACACGACACCATCGGTAGCAGCACACATCCACTCACACGACACCATCGGTACCAGCACATCCACTCACACGACACCATCGGTACCGGGGCACACCTAAGCACTCTGGGACCACTGCCTAATTCACACAGAAAATGCAATATCAGAATGTCCTCTTATTGTACTAATATACAGTATGATAGATAGATAGATAGATAGATAGATAAATTGATTGATTACGTTATTAATCTGCAAAAAGAAATTTTGAAACATAATTAAATATGACAATATTTTGATGTTGAAATCTACATCATTCTCAATTGTGTGAGGTGTAAAATCTACCAATGCAATCCAGACCTATCCTCTTTAGATAGCTGTGGTGTGCTAAGCAGTTACCAGGCAAAGCTATGATTGGCTTCTGTCCTCTGCAGGAATGGTTGTGGTTGGTCCAAATAGGAATGTGGCAGCTGGGACATCGACCAATGGAGCGAGGCATAAAGTTCCTGGGTATGAGTCTATTCTAACTGTGTGTGCACCTGTGTGTGTTTTATACAGAGAACAGAGCAACTTGACCTGCATGTAGTTTTATTCTATCTGGCTCGTGTGTGTGTGTGCGTGTTTGTGTGTGTGTGTAAATGCGTGAATATTTGGGGCACTCCTCCCTTCTGTCAGTTGCTCATGCATGTGTATGTTGTGTGTGTGTGTGTGTGTGTGTGTGTGTGTCAGGCGAGTAGGGGACTCTCCGATTGCTGGTGCAGGGTCGTATGCAGACAGCACTGTGGGAGGAGCCGCTGCCACTGGTGATGGGGATGTGATGATGCGTTTCCTGCCCAGGTTTTTGTCACCTTGATCTCCACCTACGTATCTGTGTATTTGTTCATGTTGTTTTCAACTCACCCCTCCACAGCTACAGCCTGTGTTGTTTTCAACTCTCCCGTCCACAGCTACAGCCTGTGTTGTTTTCAACTCTCCCGTCCACAGCTACAGCCTGTGTTGTTTTCAACTCTCCCCTCCACAACTACAGTCTGTGTTGTTTTCAACTCTCCCCTCCACAACTACAGTCTGTGTTGTTTTCAACTCTCCCCTCCACAACTACAGTCTGTGTTGTTTTCTTACTTGCTGAATTCTGACACAGCGTTCTGTCTTCTCTCTCCCCTCCTGCCATGCAGCTTCCTGGCTGTGGAGTTGATGAGAGGAGGCATGGATCCGTCCGGTGCGTGTAAAGCTGCCCTGACCAGAATCAAGACGTACTACCCAGGGTTCTTTGGGGCCGTCATCTGTGCCAACATCCAAGGAGAGTACGGTGAGTGGGTGCGACCGACCATATTTTATCTGCAAAACCAATTTATTTACTGGGCTCCCACCGCCAGGAAGGGCCCTGCAAAGTCTCTCCATCATAATGTGCCCTTCTCTGTCCAGCTGGAGGGATGGAAAAAGCTTGAGTTATTGTTTGGTTGTTGATTTTTTTCAAATCTGTAATAGAGCTGTGATCATATGCAGATACATTTCAACTTGTGTTCATGAGCAAGTGGATTGTAATTTGTGTGTGTAAAACAGGAAACATCCCTGTGTGTGTGTGTGTGTGTGTGTGTGTGTGTGTGTGTGTGTGTAAAAGAAGAAACATCCCTGTGTGTGTGTCTGTGTAAAAGAGGAAACGTCCCTGTGTGTGTGTGTGTGTGTGTGTGTGTGTGTGTGTGTGTGTGTGTGTATGTAAAAGTTTGTGTGTGTGTAGAAGAGGAAACATCACTGTATGTAAAAGAGGAAACGTGTGTGTGTGTATGTACAAGAGGAAACATCCGTGTGTGTGTGTGTGTGTGTGTGTGTAAAAGAGGAAATATCACTGTATGTAAAAGAGGAAACGTGTGTGTGTATGTACAAGAGGAAACATCCGTGTGTGTGTGTGTGTGTACAAGAGGAAACATCCCTGTGTGTGTCTGTGTGGAAGAGGAACCATCCCTCTTTGTGTGTTTGTGTGTGTGTGTGTGTGTGAAAGCGGATAAGAAACCTGAGTGAACACTTACAAAACTGCCCTGCAGGCTGGATATCAGGGAAGCATTTGAAACCTCCAGTGAGCTCACACAGTGACAGTGTGTGTGTGTGTGTGTGTGTGTGTGTGTGTGTGAGAGAGTGTGAGGGCACAGCGAGGAGAGAGGGGAATGACCAGGGACGGAGAGGGAAGAGAAATCTCTACAGAAGTTAATGCATTGATGCTGCTACACTGCCTCATGTCAAAGAGGAGCAGGAGAGAAAATAAGAATGGAACGAGGGAGAGGGAGAGAGAGAGAGAGAGAAAGAGAGAGAGAGGAGCAGGAGAGAAAATAAGAATGGAACGAGGGAGAGGGAGAGAGAGAGAGAGGAGCAGGAGAGAAAATAAGATTGGAACGAGGGAGAGGGGGAGAGAGAGAGCAAGGGAAGAGGAGCAAGACGAACAAGAGAGAGAGATCAGAACTAACACACACACACACACACACACACACACACCTCTAGACACACACACACACACACACACACCTCTAGACACACACATCTCTAGACTGGAGGATGTATGTGAGTTCAGAACTAAAGCACACACATGCATCTCTAGACTGGAGTGGATATGTGGGTTCAGAACTAAGCACACACACACACATCTGCAGACTGGAGTGGGAACGGGCGCTCTGATAATCTGCTAATCCCTGCGATGCCTAATCCTTGTCCAAATATTCCACAGGTGCAGCCTGCAACCGCGTGCCCGGATTCACTCAGTTCTCCTACATGGTGTCCACCCCCCTGACCAACAGCCCCCTCCTGAAGAAGGTGGACTGCTTCTGATCCCCCCCAACCCCCAGGTGGACTGCTTCTGAGCCCCCGAGTGCCGAGCAGATGGCTTATCTTTGTTACGTGGAGCTGTAAAGTAACTGTTGATTTATTTTTTTAAATGAAATTGTAAAAATTGTGTAACTGCCTTTTACCTACCGCATTAATGTTTTAAATAAACTGTTTTTTACAATAGCCAATCTTTTTTTCATTATTATTAAAAATGCTAATTTTCTGTTCTCTTGCATGTGATTCATCATCAATATAATGGTAGCAACATATTAACTTAACTTAAGCAGTATGTCAATGCAAAAGTAATCTGATATGTTTTAGCTTTATTGGTATGAATTTTGAATTGTTCAGTTAATGCAGTTGGTTAAAATGTGTCTGAGCTGCCAGATGAGCCTGGCTGTACATTGTCATTTCGACTCAAGTTACTACATTATTCATTATTTCAAACACACACAGTCGCAATGTTTGAAAGAAAGAAGACTGGGTGGTCTTCCATCAGGATCTGTTTGCAACAGTGATGCTCGTAATGACGTGGATCATACCAATGCAATGGACAGCAATGAGTGTGGCAAGGGCCCACCTTAGGCTAGATCAGTCTGTGAGTCCTTGGCAGCCTAGACTGGTGTTCTCCAGGGCAGCCTAGACTGGTGTTCTCCAGGGCAGCCTAGACTCGTGTTCTCCTGGGCAGCCTAGACTCGTGTTCTCCAGGGCAGCCTCGACTCGTGTTCTCCAGGGCAGCCTAGACTCGTGTTCTCCAACATGTCCGCCTGCATGTGTTCCATTCAATCAGTAGCACAGCCCAGATGGCCCATCAGTGTAGTTTGCAGGCTTTCACAGAATCCAAAACCCAAAGCAGGGCCAACGGTGTATAATTCAAAGGATTTAGGACCAAGTGTCCTTGTGTTTGCAGAGTGTTCATGCCTCTGAAATAGCCCAGTCCAGTCCAGTCCAGTCACGTTGTCCATCGTGAGTTGAAGACTGTGTCCTTCCTCAACCAGTAGCACGTCATACATTGCTAGTCAGACCAGTGGAGGGTGTGACTTTGTGTGTGTGTGTGTGTGTGTGTGTGTGTGTGTGTGTGTGTGTGTGTGTGTGTGTGTGTGTGTGTGTGTGTGTGTGTGTGTGTGTGTGTGTTCTGTCAGAATGACAACCTGCCACCACTACGTGAGGGGCCGTTCCACCCCGTGCCCCTCCAGTTTGGCATTTTAAACGTGTGTGTGTGTGTGTGTGTGTGTGTGTGTCATTTTAAACGGAGCCAACCGTGCTCAGTCCCCACGGGAGCTCTGTGTGCTGCTCTTGTGATACGGCGGCTCACGCTGAGTGCTCTCGACTGCCCAGGGCATCAAACAACGGTCAGCGCTACGCCTGATAACATAACAGCGCAGAATATTCATTAACATCATTATTATTCTCATTCTTCTTGAAACAGAAAAACACACCCAAAACAGAAACCGGAACACACTCCTAAAGTCTTTGGTGGCTCTTTGTGGTGACATATGGGAGTGTGTGGGAGGGAGGGAAAAAATCATACTGTCCATCTATGTTTCTGTAGATGGTTGTGTGTGTGTGTGTGTCTGTCATTTCAGCCAAAGATGCTGTCCATGCACATTTCTGCAGGTGTGTGTGTGTGTGTGTGTGTGTGTGTGTGTGTGTGTGTGTGTATTGTCTTAGCAGCCAGGCAGGATGCTGACCCCCGGGCCGTCCTCTGCCCACTGGAAGAAGTCGCACTGCTGACCCCTCTTCATGGGGCAGGTGTAGAAGTTACGGCCGTTATTAGGGCCCAGCTTCAGCACCGTCCGCATCAGGCTCCGCCTACTGTGCTGACACATGGGGAAGTGCAGGTCCGCCCACTGGGAACAAGGGAGCACGCCACCGTGGGGAGGAGAGAAGGAAGAGGGAGAGTGAGGGAACACCATGGGGAAGAGAGGAGGAAGAGAGAGAGTGAGGGAACACCACCATGGGGAGGAGAGGAGGAAGAGAGAGAGTGAGGGAACACCACCATGGGGAGGAGAGGAGGAAGAGAGAGAGTGAGGGAACACCACCATGGGGAGGAGAGGAGGAAGAGAGGGAGATGGACAAAAAAGGAGGAAGAGAAGAGGAGGTACAGAGAATTAGTGAGAGAGCAAAATGTGCTGCATGTCCCATGGTATCAATATGGTATTGACATGGTTTTGTTTCTTTTAACTTGCACGAAACTGTCCTGCAGCTTATACACAATGCAGCTAATACACAGGACATTACTGTAGTCTGGCCACGTCCTCATTCTGCAGGGATGGTACATAAATGTGGGGTGCTGTCTGTTCCCTTAACACTGATGACAACATCCACATCCATATGGGTCTCAGCCCCATTCATTGTCAGAGAAATCTCCTGCCCCCACTCAGTCACAGAGTATAAGACCTTCTGAGTGTGCACAGGTGGAGAGACCAGCAGGATGTCTGAGAAGGTTCCCTCCATATTTAACTGGGATAACAGAATGCAGCAGATGTGAAGTTGATTTGAGTGTCTAACAACAGGGATCACAGTTCCCCCTAGAGGCCATTGGAAGGTACTGCACAGGGACTGCACAGGGACCACACAGGGACCAGACAGGGACCCCCCCCCCCACACCCCCCCCCACACCCTTTACTGTCTGAGCTCACGATGAGCCAGAGGCGGCGTCTGATAGACACACCAGTCTGATGAACACGCCAGTCTGTGTGTGCAGCACCAGGAAGCACTTGACTGTGCCAAAGGAGAAGTTTTGGATATGGGATCCTCCTCAAGTCCCTCCCTTAGGATCCTGTAGCACTTGAGCTATTAGCCATAAAACCATGCGCTAATGGGGCAGTTCTGGATATGGGATCCTCCAGAGGAACAACAGGACAGCCTTAGCATCTCCTCAGCTAGCCCTTCAGCTGACTAATGAAATGTGTGTGTGTGTGTGTGTGTAACTGGATATAACCTACTGTGCATCTCATCCTAACAGGCCTTTTCTGTACTGTAATCTGGTCCTCCCACTCCTACGGTCCGTCCTGACCCTGGTCACCTCTGGCCAGACTCACCTCAAAGAAGTTGCACTTGGTCTCGCGTGGGAGAGCGCAGCAGTAGAACTGGCGTCCGCGGTTCTCCCCGTCCTTGTTGACCACGCGCAGCACGCAGGGCCGGCCGTGAGACGCACAGCTAGGAATTCTGGGAGGGGAGGAGTGGCCGCCGTCTTGCTTCCGTTTGGCCGGAGGGGTGCTGGTGACATCGGAACAGGAAGAGGAAGTAAGAAGCTTTCATGCGATCGCACTGATTTAGTCTGTTCACTTAAAAACTGATCTGTTTGTTCATTCAGTTTGTGACACTAGGAATGAGTCACCATACTGTCATAGCTCTGCACACACACAAACAGCATCACTATCATCACTACACCCTCCTCATCGTCATCATCACTACACCCTCCTCCTCATCGTCATCATCATCATCATCATCATCATCATCATCATCGTCATCATCCGTCATCACTACCCCCTTTTCATCATCGTCACCATCACTACACCCTCCTCCTCATCATCATCATCACTACACCCTCCTCATCCTCCTCCACCTCCTCCTCATCATCATCATCACTACTCCCTTCTCATCATCATCACCATCACTACACCCTCCTCCTCCTCATCATCATCACTACACCCTCCTCCTCATCATCACCATAATCATCATCATCACTACTCCCTTCTTATCATCGTCACCATCACTACACCCTCCTCCTCCTCATCCTCTTCATCATCACCACCACCACCACCACCACCACCACTGCCGCCGCAGAGTCCATCTCAGCAGTGTGTGTCCAGTTGTGGTCAAGGGAAAGCTAAGCTAGGATTTGGTCTTGTTTAGCTGGAATGTGGACGTTACATGAGGCTCACATTCAGCCCTTTTCATAATCTCCATATTCCTCTTGATACTCTCCTCATCAGTCAGACACACTCAGGTGAGGGGTGCACACTGATGTAATCCACTCACCTGACGGAGCCGTGTTGGGAGTTGGACGCCGTGTGATTGACCAGAACCGACCCGCTGTCCGTTCTGACCCGCTTGCTCGGCTGGGCGTACGATCCGTCCCGGCCGGTCATCGACCCCGCCCTCCTGAGGCCGTTGCCGTGGCTCCCTACCCACGCGGCGCTCTGCGCTGGGCTGCCGCTACAGGTGAGCGGCGCTGTGGTGGCGGTGGTGGTGCCAGCAGGGGGCGCTGTGCTGAGGTCAGACAGCACGAGGGTGGTGTGGCCGAACGCAGCGCGGCGGTTCAGCTTCAGCTCCTGGGCAGGCTTTCTGAACGAGTTGCACGGGTACTTCATCAGGTGCTGGGAGAACGCCGCCGCCTCACACTGCTCCTCCCGCTGGCCTGGAGGTGGAACTGCAGATAGGAGACACAGCAGGGTGTGTCAGCGAGAGGTGCTCACACAGGCAGGGGCATTTGATGGTGCTGTAATTTAAACTATTAGCCGCGGCTTATACATTGATTTTGCTAAATTTCTTCAGCTATGAGGTTAATACACAAGGGCAGTTAATGTGGTATTGATATGGTTTGTTTCTTTTAACCTGTATAAAACACTATCCTGCGGCTTATACACAATGCGGCTGATACACAGGAAATTACTGTAGTTACTGTAGTACATACTACAATACAGGAAATTACTGTACTACACCAGACACAACATGAAGTGGCAAAAGTTTCTGGTGAGAGCTGATAAAGTTGAAGCTTATCTGCATGGGATTCACACACAGCACTTTCCCCATCACCACCTAAAGGATTCCCACAAGCTTGCTGATTAGTACTGAATTTAAACAATTCCAGACCGAGGGTATATTTCTCAGCAAAATTAAGAGCGTGTTTTTTCTGCTTTAGGCTAATCAGCCACCACCACTGTGTGCATATTAAACAGCTATGGGACCCAAAGAGAGGATCCCTTGAGGTAATCCACATTGTCTGGAAAGAGTCTTTTTAGGAAGTTACAGCAAAAATGCTTCTCGCAGCAGACAATGAGGCTCTGAATCTAACCGCCCAATCAGCACTCACCCTCAGGTCGCGGGGTCAGACAGGCCTCGCAGGACTTGCTGATTGGTCGGTTGATGAGGGTGCAGAGGTTACAGGCCCACTCCTCTTCCTCCTTCTTCGCTACATGGTCATTGTTCCCGCCTCCCTGGTAAGCCCAGCCAATCAGAGTGTTCCTGGTGGGGAGTTTGCTAAAAAAAAGCATCCAAAAGAGCTTGATTGATAACGCTGTCCAGTGTCCAATCAGAGCAGTGTGTACTGTACCGACACCCGCAACAATGACCCATTAATCGTACATTAATGAATGTCTCTGAAAAAGCAAGCTTGAAGACACTCTAGAAATGAGCAGAACGGGCCCAAGACACGACATTAATAATGCCAACGTGTCGTATTAAAGACGCATCGGGCACTACAAGTAATGTGCCACAGATCTGTGCATCCACACATTCATTACGGCTGGAGAGTAAAGCAGAAGTGTCAGTGAGGAGGAGCCAGATGAAGAAGGCCATCTCTCAGGCCTGTTGTGACTGCTTCATGGAGCACTATTAATGGGTGTATCAGAGCTATATGGAAACTCTCGATCACCACCACAGTGTTGGGAAAGTTGGGTGATAAACAGGGACGAAACTTCAGATTAAATATTCCGCGAGATCCATCTGTGTGAGTGAGAGTGTGTGTGTGTGTGTGTGTGTGTGTGTGTGTGTGTGTGTGTGTGTGTGTGTGTGTGTGTGTGTGTGTGTGTGTGTGTGTGTGTGTGTGTGCTGCTGGTGAGAAATATTTGTGTGTATACAGGTACTATATGAGTCAAAAGCTGAAAAATTAAAGAAACTTCCACTCTCAGCTCTGTGTGTGTCTGGGGGGGGTAGGACTTCAACCCCCTCTCTCAGCTCTGTGTGTGTGTGGTAGGACTTCAACTCCACACTCAGCTCTGAGTGAGTGTGAGTGTGAGTGTGAGTGTGAGTGTGAGTGTGAGTGTGAGTGTGAGTGTGTGTGTGTGTTTCTGTTCAGAGCCATCTCAGCACCAGATCCACAGAGCCTTAAAAATGACAATTAGATTGAAGCAAAACCAGCGCTGCCAAAAGCCCTCGTTTAAGCAATAGTTTAATAGATTACGCTTTAATGAGGACAATGAATAAATTAAGCCACTGTCCAGCCAGAGAGCTGCTGATGGGGCAGGCCAAGCACAGCCAGTGGTGTGGAGCACAGGAGGCATTGAGCAGCTGTCCATCTGCCAGACCCCAATGGACCAAAGGGCAATGACCGGAACACACAGATCCATTCCGGAGTGTTCCTCACACTGATCCATTCCGGAGTGTTCCGCATTATGGATGCAGAATATTGCACAAGTGGATCCTCCAGACTTCAGTGATATTTTTTTCTTTCTTTCAGGCTTTAGAGTTTTTTTTTTTATTGAATTGGTCCAATTGTTGAGCAGAGAGCCAGTTAATGGACCGAGATGTAAACAGAGGCAGAAGTGAGAACAAAGTCTTTAAACAGGAGGAGTTAACCTTGGGCAGAAGGCTTTATGGTCTTTTGGGCCTCCACCGTCCACTTCAAGACCGCGCTGCCAAACCTAACTCTAACTCTAACTCTAACCCTAACGCCTTCCAGGCAGCGTTGCCTTGAAGTCGATGGTGGAGGCCCAAAAGGCCGTATATATCGATCTGAACACACTAACTAACCAACAGCTCCAATCTCCTTCTGTACCCCACGGACACACACGGTGCTATCTGGAGGAGACTGAAGCCACGGCCATCCCTGGGTCAGACTGTGCTGCTCACAGAGTTATTGCTGTCCTGAATACTGAGGCCAGCATGACACTGCTAAAATGACCAGCGTATCCACCTTATTCCGTAGCCAACAATGGGGGTCGCCATGGCACCGAAAACGGTTATCTGTTTCCGGCGAGGCTGCGTTGTATCTATTTTAACGTGACTGTTGACAGTGCTTAACTTATCATAACGCATATAAAAGTAAACTTCTCTATTTTATATTGGTTAAATATGATGTAGTATATCCATGCCGAGGGCAGAATTGTCAACATTTCAAAAGAAATCGAAGTTGAAGCATATTTTAGTAAGCTACCGAGAACGCACATGTAAACAGAATGAACGGAAGTTGAAAACAGTAACGGAATGATACATATTTCCGGGTTAAGGAATAAGGTGGATAGCATGACAGTGCTAAAATGACCAGTATAAAAGAATGACAGTGCTAAAATGACCAACATAAAGCATGACAGTGCTAAAATGACTTAATCAATGCACTGCTATTATCCCCATCATTCCAGATCAGTAAGCCATCGGCCAAATGGGACTACACAAGTGTGTGCCAGACCATCAATTATGTATGTACAAGACTGTTTCAGTGAGTGTGTGTGTGTATGTACCAGTGCGTGGTAGACAATGAATTATGTATGTAAATGTATGTTTTTATGTGTGAATACAAATTGATCTGCATGTGTCTGTGTCTGTGTGTATGTGTGCGTGTGTGTCTACAGCTCACCTGATGTTCAATAGGTTGGGGTCAGCTTTCTGACAGTGCTGACAGTAGTAAGTCATCCTGCCGTTATCGCCTAGGCGACAGACTGTGATGTTCCCGCTGCACTGGCCACACTGTGGACGCTTGTAGACTTTGTAATGCTTGGAGAGGGCGGAGCCAGTCTTCCGACACTAGACACACACAGCCCCAAGCCATAGTGCATGGAAAAGAAATCAATCAATCAAAATGGAGCTCTAGCAATGATACATGCAGAGTGAACATATCATATAGCATGGTGTACATGTCCTATGGTACTGTATAGTGTACATGTTGTATGGCCTGGTGTACATGTTCTATATAGCATCTCACAAATAAAGGTGGTGCAAGGCCAGGCGTATCCCAAAGCCAATTGTGGATGAGTGCAGGATCTCGTACCAGTATCCAAGAAAGCCAAAGACGAGTCTCAGGAAGTCACACGGCTCAAAACGTCACTAATAATAAACACTGTGAATAGGAGCTCTCTGGTGCGCAGAATCATCTTTGACTTTCTTGGATACAGTTCTCACACATGTCAAAGTCCTACACAGGATCCTAGAATCAAACACCATGGATATGAAGGGTTAATTAATACAGGCATTATGTTGCACTTTTCTACCTTACAGCTACTTGGGATCATACCACAACTTCAGTCCATCAAATGTAGGAAATATGAACAACTGTCCTCATTTCATTTGAAGGTTTACTAGCTCCAGTCCAAACCCATGCCTATTGCCTACCTTATAAAACAGCAATGTGAAGTCCCATGCCTACTTTATAAAACAGCACTGTGAAGTCCTACCCATACCTTATAAAACAGCAATGTGAAGTCCCAATCATACCTTATAAAACAGCAACGTGAAGTCCCGCGTCATTTTGACCAGATGGCGGACTTGCTCACTGTACAGCTGGGACACCTGTGACATGACATTCAGAATCTGAATGAGCTAGATCTGTGTGTGTGTGTGTGTGTGTGTGTGTGTGTGTGTGTGTGTGTGTGTGTGTGTGTGTAGATTCATCTATGTAGAAAGGGGTTAAATCATCGTCACTAGAGGAGTTTATGTCCGGAAAACAGAAAAATAAGACCCGCCCCCGCGCCTGCTTGAAAGCGCTATCTGTTTTTTTCCCCTTTAACTCCTGCTAAAAGTGTAAGGAAGTGTGTGTCAATGACAGACAATGTGCTGGAGGACAACACTGAGACATGGTGGTGGCTGAGGCGAGAGTAGCCACCTCCTATACTAATTTCACCCAGCAGCACAGGCCTCAGGACACCCACTGAGGGACAGGACAGAAGTGGTTTGTGTGGCGCCGGCTACCTTGACGGCAGGATGGAGGCCGCTGTCGAAGAGCGCCTCGTTCTTGATGATGTTGCCCACGCCGGGCAGCACGGCCTGGTCCAGCAGCACGTCACAGAGCATGCGCCCGCTCTCTGCCCTCACCACCTCCTCCGCACGCCACGCGCTGAACTTCTGAGAGCACACGTCCAGACTCTCCATCGCTTGCACTCTCTGCTCACAGTCAGCTGTAAGCCTGCCGACACACACACACACACACACACACACACACACACACACACACACACACACACACACACACACACACACACACACACACACACACAGATCGACAGACAGGTACCCACAACGCCACCAGGACAACACAAAGACACCTGTTAATTTGGTCATCATGGCAAGCCTACAATTCCACAAATCATTGCTTAAATGACAAAATTGCTTGTGTGTGTGTGTGTCTCAGTACAAATCAATTTCATGGAAAAGAATAACAACAACAACGACAAATAAACAATTGATATTGTCTCAAGGCACGTCAGAGCTCAGAGCAGGGGCCAAGGGAAAACTCCATTAGAGGTGCAAACGCAAGTATTGATCTGCGAGTGAGTGTGTCTTCCTGTTCAACCTCTCTGTGATCTAAACGCCCCAGCCAACCCCAAGCAGATCGGCCTTCCCTTATAAGCAGAGCGTAATTCCAGTTAATGTGAAGTTGTGATAGTTAAAAACCCACACACATCATATGGCCGAAGACCACAAGCAGAGAGCTGCTCCCAGCTTCTTTAGGCTGGATAAAACACACACTAGAGGAGCGATCTAGACACTGATGGATGTATGTATATCTGTGTGTGTGTGTGTGTGTGTGTGTGTGTGTGTGTGTGTGTGTGTGTGTGTGTGTGTGTTATCGCTAGGGTATGTACCTGATCTCCACGGTGGAGTCGTAGAAGCAGATGCAGTCATTGGTGAGCTGCAGCACCAGCCCCGGCACAGACCCCCTCTGGTCCTTCCGCTCTGTTGGGTTGATCCGCATAGAGCCGTTCATGCCGAAGTGGACCCTGCAGAGAGCATTCAGTACACACAAATACAGAGGTGTCCTTGTTCTAGATTATGAAATAATTCAAGATTATAAATCAGGTGCACGCTCTGCATGCTTACAGTGTTATTTTACAGTCTATGGTTATGCCATAGCATAGGCTATACACCGTGCAAACAATGATATTTTAGAGCACCGTGGAAAGGCAACGCTTACCTGAGCGCCCTCTCTCCAAAGTACAGGAACAGCTCTTTTCCCAAGGTGTCCACCCCAGTGTACGAGCATCCACCGAAGACTTGGTACGAGCTTCTGACATTTTCTATCTACAAATCAGATTCATTCAGGTTACAACAGCTCATGCCACCGAAAGGCTTGCTTGCTAGTCTACTCTACGACTGGTCAATGACCATCGACCACGAAAACATGTGTGCTTGAACCCAATGTTATGCACCTTAGAGAGCATACTGTTATGCTGATATTCGAGAAAATGATCGTATGATTAGCCTACCAACACATGTGGTCACATGAGCGTCGTTAAAATATTTGGTAACAACGAGTACATTACAAAGTACTGTAAGCTACCAGTAGCCTACAATACAGTTGTGGATCAGTTGTTGTGGCTAACCTGCAGGCTGCATAACAATTAGCTTGTGTAACTTACCGAAGTCGGTGTTGCTCCACCGCGAATTTCCTTGACACGTTGTCCTTTCTGAACCCTTGAGCGGATCTTTTCTCCGTTCAAAGTACAGCCTGGACCCTCCACCATTTCGAAAATATCCAAATACACAACGTACGCTAATTTAATGAGCAGATCAGAAGATAAATGTCAGCCTACTTCGCCCGCCAGATGAATCGAATGTGCACATGCGCATCTGCTCGTTGCACAAGAATGCTTCCTGCACATGCGCTGTTTGCCGACTGCAAATTGTATAAGAATGGCTTATGATTGAGAAGCCTTCGCCCTTCGCAGACTTGTGTGTTCACTGGTCAAGGCTCATCTCTCTCATTTTAAGACTAGTCCCCTGTTTCAGATATTTAAAATTGTATAGAAAAGCCATTCACCATCAATACAAATAATTTATGTAGGCTATGATATGCTAGTCTATTCTAGAAATAAATAAGAAGTAGGCTACATATTTAATCTAAATACTCTAAAGATCCGTGTTGTTGTTGTTGTTGTTGTTGTTGTTGTTGTTGTTGTTGTTGTTGTAGGAGGAATGACGTAAACTCATGGCATTGCTATTTATTTGTCTTGGCCTATATCCTATATCTAGTGCCCTATATCTATCCAACACCGCCATCTGCTGGCAAAACAATGTGACGCGTGTAGCATTTTATTCCAGTATCAAGAAAGCCTAATCTTCTGCTCTATTCATTCAAGGATTTACAGGGAAAAAAGACTCGGTCTCTGAGACAAAGACTATTCTTTAATTAGTTACATTTATATTCCAGACCGTGTGCTCACTGAACAGAAGAAATGTGCTGTCATAACACTGAACCAGGCATGCAGACACAGACAACACAGAAACCCATTGACCCAGTTCTGAGGGCTGGTGGTGACATTTGGACGCCGCTCCCAACTGCTCCCCCCACTAACTGCTCCCTAATTTCCAAACATTTGTCCCATTCACGGAGCCATGCCTGAGTCCTCCGAGTTCAAGCCCTTCGTGGTACAGCTGTCAAATGCTTACCTCACCATCTTGGCGCTGTTCTGCTTCAAGCTTTTCGTCAGAATCTCGCTGAATCTACTGACGTACTTCTACACAATCAGGGGGAACCGTAAAGAAGCGGCCCGAATATCCGCAGAGTTCTACGATTATGGTCAAGGACAGAGTGAGTTGCAGGCACTAGTCTGCGTCCCTTTGATCATTTATTATTGTCTGAACCACTCCCTGTTGTGGAAACAGGCCGTCTGACTGTAGGCTACAGAAATAACAAATGTGGTGCTCGGTGATAGTGCAGACATCAACAGCCTTGCGTCAAGACATTTGGCAGTAGCCCACATTTCCCTTGAAAACGTGACAAAATACTATTGATAGTTGGGGCAGGCCTATTGCTTGTCATACCTCATAAGCCTAGATTGCATCTCATTTCACGTGAGTCTTGTCAATGTGGGCATTAAAAACAAATGGTAGGCAGTAGGCACACGGGTTAAGTAGGTTAGACCACCTTGTAACTCACACAAGCGCTCACGCAACGGTGGCAGAGTGCGCGCCTGCTCAGAGGGTCAGGTTATTTATAGAGAGGAACCATATGACGCTCATGCGCCCTCCTAGCGCTCTCCCTATTGCGTGCGCAGTCGGTCACCGGAGCGCACCGCCATTCTGAGCGCATGCACGGCCAATCTGAGCGCAGATTGTCGTGATGGAGGTCTCCGGTCTCCGGTCTTCGGAACAGTTGTATGAAAGCCCAGATCAGTGTCATGCCCCGCTGGTATATGCCAGAGCAAACAGAGATACCAAAATAAACGCAGTCTGCTACGCTTGGACTAGAACATTAGCTACACACAAGTCCCCAACATAAACAGAGCGCTTTCAACTTCAAAACGGTAGCAGATGAGATTGGTATTTGGGTCTTCAGCTGAGAATAGTAAAAAGGAAAACACTATACTGGCTGTCAAAGGGGAGATCGTATGGGGCTGGTTGTCAAGTCAAGGTTAGTTTTGACATGTGATATTTATTTTCTTAATAGGCCTTATTAGGCTGAAGCTGAGCACAGCAGATATTTAGACAGAGTTATCTTTCTAAATCTCTTTTAGAAATAATGTCTTCAGCTCTTATAGAGTAGGCCTACTGTACATAAACAGAGTAAACACAAGTTGTCAACATATTCTATCCAGACCTGTCAGGCGTACAGGAGGTGGTGTCAGGTCTCTTGTTTCTGCAAAAGGAGACTTGTCAGAATAGCGCAGGTCAGCTGTCTGAGTCTGAGCATATGGATTCCAGGGGTTAGCATATGTTATGGAGCCTTGTATTTGAAGTACAAGCTAGATTTCTTTGCTGGGGTCCGATTGGTTGTGAATATATTTACCTGAGTCCAGGTTTAGTGTGAAGTGCATATGACCCAGAGATCTCGGTAGAGCCAAAGCCAGAGACAAGGCCTTGCTTGCCCTGCGTGTGCAGCTGCTTTGGTAGTAAAAAAAGGATGAAGGCAGGTGACGATGATGACAAGGATGTGTGG
Source organism: Sardina pilchardus (assembly GCF_963854185.1). Taxonomy (NCBI): domain Eukaryota; kingdom Metazoa; phylum Chordata; class Actinopteri; order Clupeiformes; family Clupeidae; genus Sardina; species Sardina pilchardus. The sequence goes on from NC_085004.1 coordinate 8,256,748, forward strand.
AACGCCACGTTGGGCATCCTGGAGATCGACTCAGGTGTGTACTCGGACCCAGCCGTGCAGACCCAAATCAAGTGCTCACTGGTCGGCACCGCTCTTTAAAACTGTGAATGGGCCAGATCTCGGCCAGATCAGAGCCAGATCATATCAGAGCCTTCACACAGACACTGGGAGGCTTTTGGGAATGTTTGGGCCGTCTTACATTCTTACTGTAACGGGTGACAACAAAGTACATAAAGTAAAGTACATTTACAGAGAAAACTTTTGTGTTAAGGCTGCTTTGTATCCGCATCTTATGGACCCAGTTGTGTGTGTGTGTGTGTGTGTGTGTGTGTGGGCCCCTCTGTGAGATGTGCTTGTTTACGTGATGGCATTGATTTGCATTGCAGGGTCGTGGGTAGATAGGACAGCCCTCCATGACGCAGCGTATCAGGGGAGACTGCTCAATCTTAAGACCCTCATCTCTCAGGTGAGACAATGTGTGTGTGTGTGTGTGTGTGTGTGTGTGTGTGTGTGTGTGTGTGTGTGTGTGTGTGTGTGTGTGACGCTATCAGGGGAGACTACTAAATCTTAAGACCCTCATCTCTCATGTGAGACAACAGAAGCACCACAACAACGTCAAGCCATGTGTACCTGCACCAATCTGCACCATCTTGTAATCATTCACAAAACATTTACAGGACTGCTACAGTAGCTTTCTCTGCCCACCTTCCTGTTCTGTCCCAACCCCTGTCTGTGTGTGTGTGTGTGTGTGTGTGTGTGTGTGTGTGTGTGTGTGTGTGTGTGTGTGTGTGTGTGTGTGTGTGTGTGTGTGTGTGTGTGTGTGTGTGTGTGTGTGTGTGTGTGTGTGTGTTTGTGTGTGTGCACTCGCCTCTCTCCGCAGGGTCACAATGTGAATGCCCTGACGATAGACCGTGTGAGCCCTCTTCATGAAGCCTGTATTGGTAGCCACGTGTCCTGTGCACGGGCCCTCATCGATGCTGGGGCCAATGTGAGTCCTCATACATACAAACACATGATTTAAAGGTGATGTGCGTATGGATAACTATTTTTGTTAATTTTCATTTTTGTTGATCTCAACCAAGTTTATGTGTATGATCTTTGTTTGTGTGTCTGGATGATGTAATATGTGCAGTATGTGTGTGTGTGTGTGTGTGTGTGTGTGTGTGTGTGTGTGTGTGTGTGTGTGTATATCTGTCTGTGTGCGATCTTTCTGTAATCTGTGTATTACATGCTTTATATACTGTATGTGTATGTATGATGTGTGTGTGTGTGTGCAGGTGAATGTGAGCACTATAGATGGCGATACGCCCCTGTTGAACTCGGTCATCATGGGCAGTGTGGGATGTGTGTGTGTGTGTGTGTGTGTGTGTGTGTGTGTGTGTGTGTGTGTGTGTGTGTGTGTGTGTGTGTGTGTGTGTGTGTGAGAGAGATCTTTCTGTGATCTGTGTATTACATGCTCTGTATGTGTGTGTATGTGTGTGTGCAGGTGAATGTGACCACTATAGATGGCGTGACGCCCCTGTTGAACTCTGTGATCGTGGGCAGTGTGGGGTGTGCAGAGTCCCTCCTGGAGAGCGGAGCCAGACCTCAGGCACTCGCCACCTGCCAGCCCTCCCCACTCCACGAGGCATGCTCCCGAGGTGTGTCTCACACACACACACACACACACACACACAAACACAGCCATACACCCCACAGGATACATACACAGGCCAAGTTGATCCTTTTAAACTTCTGCATGAGCTGAAAATGCTTAGAGAAGTGCACTTGTGCGATTGAAAGGTCACCAGTTCAATCCATTAGGACTAGCAGGAGAACTGGGAGAGGGAATGAACAGTGCTAGTCTCTTCATCAGTCATGGCCACAATGCTCACGAGCAAACCCTCAACTGCTCCTCTAAACTGCTGCTGCCCACTGCACCTGGGGCCGGGCGGTGGCACAAAACACCTTAAGTTAAGGTTTGGCCTTAAAATCTGATTTAAGGCCCCCTTAAAACAAAGTCAGTTGCGCTAACACCTTTACTGTAAGTATTTCCCTAGTGCTCACTGGTTGTTACTCTACTGTAGGTGAGGTTAAAAGCTGAGGTCAAAGGTCACTGAAAGTGTCTGGGGGCCCTTCTCAGTCATCTTTTTATCTATCCTCCCTTCCTTCCTTCCTTGGTCCTCCGGCTCGTTCCCACTGATTTATAAAGAACACTGGATAGACTATCCTATTATTGCCGCCCCATCATTCTTTATCTAGATCAGTGGGAACGAGGACCGAGTACGGAAGAGAGGGTAGATAAAAAGACGAATGAGAAGGGCCTTGTGTGAGACAAAGAACTTGAGGTGCAGTAACTAAAAGACATCACAAACAACTGCAGTATATGTGGGCGTCCCCTGATGTTGCGAATGTGTATCTAACCACAGAGACGGTGAGCCAAGATGTCAATTCCTCCTCTTCCCCTTGTGTATAATCCAAGTAAATGTTTAAATGAATGAGCAGGACTTAATCAGTAATAATGGACTTGTCCAGAGAACATTACTTCGACTTAGAGTGGAGAGCCAATCCCCCAGGCCCGCACATAACAGGCTACTAACACATCCTGACCCAAACGCATGCACACATACCTGGTCCTGCTCTGGCCCTGATCTGTTAAAGAGCCTTTTCACCATCATCGGGGTGATCCCAGCAGAGGTCATTCAGTGAGCCACCCATCATGTCCTGACTGCATAGATAACGGTGACCATGATCCTCTGTTAGTAGTGTACATTCATCCCAACAAGACCGTGCTCGATACCAGAGAGGGTTAAAGCGGAGCGAGAGGCGCAAACGTTCGATCATTTCCGCGTTCTGTCTTCACAAGGGGGAGGGGAGCTAAATCCCCCTTTAAGCAGACCTGCTATCATTCGAACTGAACTGCTTGCCGATCTGACTGAGATCGATATCCCACTATGACGTCTTTGCAACACGCCTCTTTAAGCAGACAGGAACTGTTCGAATTTTGCTTCCATAGAGATGCATTACGTTGCTCTATCTTGTCAGTAATGAAGGATCTTTGTCGATACGTTCCAGGCCCAACCATCATGTACACTTAAAGCCCTAACCATCCCGTACGCTTAAGAGCAGTAATGGAGATGGCTTGAGCAGTGGTGGCTCTTAATACAGAGTGGGTGGCCTCAGGTGGCATTCATGAAGTCTTGCTCTGCTAATGGATGGGGGTGGACTGTGGTTGTGTGTGTGTGTGTGTGTGTTTGATCGGCTCTCCCGTGGCCCAGGAAGGTCGATAGTCTTTCTGCTTCAGCTGCTGAACAGCTGGATGCTAATGATGAAATGCACCTGTGTCTGGTCACAGGTGTGCACATGGACACAAACACACACACACACACACACACACACACATACACATGGACGCACACACATGGACACACACACACACACACACACACACACACACACACACACACCATGCCATGCCTGGTCTAACTACAACAAAAAGACGCTCAATAGGACAGCCTGCCATCTTTATTGCAGCAGGCCATTTTGGTTTATTTCCCTGGCAACAGTCAGAACCCATTCTCCAGTCAGCAGTGGCCTTAAGTTTCACAGTTCAGCAGCCTATCAATGTGGAGAGAATGAATAAGGTTGCCATAGAGACAAAGTAAACAGAGTCTCCAGAGATGCTGAACAGATCGATACATTTTGTGGGACTGCTGTGAGGTAATGAGGAATATCTGAGATGGCCACTGACGGGCCCGGGCTGTGCCCCTGCAGGTCACCTTAAGTGTGTGGAGGCCCTGATTACCTGGGGGGCGGATGTGGACATGGACCTTCCTGCCAGCGGGACACCTCTCTACACCTCATGCCGAACGAGGCACCCCCAGTGTGCCAAGAGACTGCTGGATGCAGGTATGTATGGCCCCCCTTGATCCCACAATGCACCTCTCTCACGTCACTGAGTGAGTCTCACTGCAGGAGACTTCTCATGTGTCGCTTGTGTCACAAATAGTCATATTTTGTGTTGAGTTAGCACAAATATTATATTGTTATTATATTGTTAAATATTATATTTGTGCTAACTGCACTATTCCCACCCTCTTTTCAATTGCATATTGCATCCTGCGTCTTGCATGTGCCTGTTGTGGTGTCCACGACCATGGCAACCTTGACAACAAGGCCATACTCCCCTTCCGGACAATTGCATTACCCTATCCCACCCATAACATCTGTTTATTTGTTTATATACATACTGTATTTATTATTATACATAACCTTACTGCCCTTATTGTATTCTTACTGTTTTTTATGTTATTGTTGAGTGTTGTACTTGAGAGCAAAGATTAAGTCAAATTCCTTGTTTGTTTACGTAAACCTGGCCAATAAAGCTGATTCTGATTCTGAAATAATTTACCTGCACGGCAAATGAATATAATAAATGAAACTGATCATGTGGCACAGTTGTCTCTGGCAGAGAACACTGCTCAGGTCCATTAACAGCAAGTGTGTGTGTGTGTGTGTGTGTGTGTGTGTGTGTGTGTGTGTGTGTGTGTGTGTGTGTGTGTGTGTGTGTGTGTGTGTGTGTGTGCGTCCCTGCCGGCGTAGGCGCAGACGTTCAGCTGGGCACGGCGATGGACACGCCGCTGCACATGGCTGCTGAGCGGGACTGCACTGAGCTGGTGCAGCTCCTGCTGGAGTTTGGGGCCGACGCCAACGTCAGGAACATGGAGTTCAAGAGGGCCGTGGAGGCAGCGCCACCCGGCAGTCTCACCGAAGGCTTCCTGCTCGTGTATGAGGGTGAGGAGAAGAGAGAGAGAGAGAGAGACAGAGAGGGAGATTATGTGTGTGTCTGTGTGTGTGTGTGTGTGTGTGTTTGTGAGAGAGAGAGAGAGCGACAGAGAGAAAGAGATTGTGTGTGTGTGTCTGTGTGAGAGAGAGAGACAGAGAGAGACAGAGAGAGACAGAGATAGAGATGTCAGAGGTTATCTAAATTATTGTCTAAATTAATTGATAACTGCATAATTAATTTGATCCTTTCTCACACTCTATCTTTTCAGCTACCCCACGTATCTTGAGCCATTTGTGCCGGCAGCGAATCAGAGAGTGTGTTGGTCGCCAGAGACTTCACCTGCTCCCCAGTCTGCCTCTTCCTAAAGCTCTCAGAAACTTTGTGTGCTTCAGATAGTGATGTCAGTTCTGCTACTGGACCCCAAAGTAACCATTGGTGCCATAGATGTTTATACAAGGATGCAAGGATACAAGGATGTTTATTTGTCACATGCATATGATTACTAGTGTAAAGAATGCAGTGAAATTGTGAGTTCCTTCGCCTATTGGTACCCCAAAAGCACTTTCCCATATTTATATGCGTTTTTGAATATTTGTTCTTATGAAGTTCATATTTCAGCATCTGTGTTGCCTTAATAAAACCTATTCACTAGAAAAAGTGTTACAAAGGCCTTTTTCTTCATCTTTGAGCATATAGCCAAAATGTAGGCTAACCATAACAATGCCACTATAACATTGCTACTACAATAACACTGCCATAATGCAGGTCAAACCCATACAAACCTCTGGAAACCAAAGCCATTAATATGGCTTTGCTGGAAACTTGTTAGCCTACCGTTTGTATTCCAAACCAGAGGTGGCAGTAGACGTCTAAAATGGTTTTCTAGCGCCAAATAGTTTTCTAGCGCCTAGTGCCGATCGTGCCGATAGAAGCCCGTTGTCATAGAGATGTAAAGTAAACAATAAAGTCTAAACTTTCACTCCGTTGGGTTTTCCTGAGAGTTAAATCTGCTTATTTGGTTAGTTTGACAGTGCTACTTAAATTTACTCACGCAATGGCTTATGCACAAACTCCTAAGAAGACGGGGCTGCCTCGAGAAGTTCTGGAATGGTTGCAAAGTCTTGATTTATCCTTTTCTCCAAAGAATGTACGCAGGTGAGTTTGTTGACGTTCTTGGCTAGCTGGCATGATACATGTCGCTAAGGGTTATCTTACCTAAGGTCTTTCTACTTTAGCCCATGTTTGATTGGAAGTAGGCTTATCTGACCAAATAGTCAGCTCCACAGTTTTACTGGGCATGATAGTGTAGTCTTTTATTTATGTATGCAGGATACATACTTAACTGTAACGTTAACTACAACAAAATGGATATTTCCCCAGAGACCTTTCCAATGGCTACCTTGTAGCTGAGATTTTTTCGTGGTACTATCCTGAGGATTTCACCATGCACTCATATGACAACGGGACATCACTGGCAGCCAAACTCAGCAACTGGGCCCAGATAGAACGGGTATGAGACAAACGCCATCCTCTGGCTCACTGTTAACGTCAGAGACTAAACATCATGAGGAAAACATGTTATTTTGCCAGTTTGTGCTTATCTAATTGACCAAAGTAGAATGCCATACGCACAAAGGACATAATTTAATGTTTGTAATGTTTTCATATTTTAAGTTTTTCACGAGACAGCAAATCCTTTTGCCAAAGGAGGTCATAGATGGCACCATTCACTGCAAGCCAGGAGCTGCAGAGCTTCTTGTGCAGGAGGTCTACTGCATCTTGACCAACAGACGGTAGGTGAAGTCTCTTTAGCACATGTGCTTAAAAAATGGCTTAACGCAGTGTATGCTGGGCTTCACACAGTACCAAAATGTCTATGGTTATGGTTATGGGATTTGGCAGATGCCTTTGTCCAAAGTGACATACAAATAAAAACAATACAATAATTATTTTAACAGTGAACAATTTCAAAGTTTATTCTATGTCCACCATGCCTTACTTTAAGCCAGCGCTGTAAGCCTCTGCATGAATATGAACATATACCCATTAGCATTGTGGGAAGGGCAATAGGGGAAAGATGTGCAGCCCTTATAGCAGCTGCTCTGCTCTGGCAGTATGAGGTGACCGAGGGTGGGAGTGGATGGGGAGGGTTATAGAGGACAAGAACAGAGGGACAAAGGTGGAAGCTGGCCTAAACGTTAACTTTTAAAAGTGGTCGCCAGGTTGGCAGCCAGGCATGAGGTTTTTGTTTGCCAAAGCCAACCAAATCTGGTTGCCACTCGTAAAAAATGGTAGCCAAGGGCATCCGGGCAGCCATTAATGTCTAGCCCTGGGTGGAAGATGGAGTCCTGTTCCCAATCTCAAGTGCTGTGGCCACTGGTTTAAACTCATTACACGTGCCAACCACTGCTGTCTGCAGTGTGCACAGAGCTACGCCGTTGGCATTGGTCATGTCCTTTCTACAAAGGTCTACATTAAAGGGGCCATATCACAGGAAACCATATTTTTGTTGTTGGCTTTGATAAGGTTTATTAATGTGACTAGGGAACATGCTGGGCTTTTCAAAGTGGACAATTTATCTCCCTGTCTGTGGACCGACTGTCCCTTTCCCTGACCATAGAAAGGCAATGGTCATGAAGCACGGGTGAATAGACTTCACAGAAGCATCTTAGGGAATGTTATAAATGAAGGAAAAGTGTTTGGCATGAGTCCTTTAAGGGGTTTTTCTGTCATGTCTAAAGTACATTACACTACAGTATACTACAGTAAGTTCAGATATTATCAGGAAGTGGACATTATTTTGAAGTGACTTCAAAGATATTTAATTAAAGTTTCTCTTGCAAAGATATTTAAGGATATTTAATTAAAGTTTCTATTGCTTTGGCCCCCGTTGCATAAGTCCACCTCCTGTCCCATAGGTTGAAGACGTGGCTCGGGGGAGATGTCGACTTCTCTGACCGTGGCTACCAGGAGCAGCTTCCCATGGTGGCGCGCTCCACCGCCTCCAAGGCCATCAAGAACAACCTGCGCCAGTCAGAGATGGTTGCTGAGCCCAACATCAGCACCATCCAGGGCAAGATCCAGGCCATCGTACAGCGCCACCTAGAGGACAGGAGGCTGGAACGCTTACAGGACCCGAGTAAGATGGCTCAGATACAAACACATACAGTACTGCACATGAACACATGCTGAAGCCTACACACACACACACACACACACACACACACACACGTGCAGACACACATGCACACACACACACAAATTCACTCACAGCTTGCATACAGAAATCATCATTGGCACCTTGACCCACACCACAAATAGCCACAGGTGGTGTCAAAATAAAGGAGCACTTAACAGACACTATTCCAACCAATCCATGCAAGTCATTTGTGCAGATTACTGTAATATGCTGGGTGTTGGATGTGCCATGTTGTCACACACATGTAGACATGTTACATGTTGTGTTCAGCTCAGTCTTGTCCTGTGTGTCTGTGTGTTTGTGTGTTTGTGTGTGTTTGTGTGTGTGTGTGTGTGTGTGTATGCCCAGAGCGTTTCGGGGTGAAGCCCACTCTTGGGGAGCGTGCGGCTCGTCTCTCCTCGTCGTCCAGCCGGTCCATGCAGGGTCCAGACTGCCCTGTCGTCCCACAGCCCGGTGAGCAGCGCTCCAGTACTGCTAGCCTAGTGAGGGTCAGCGCTCCAGCACTGCTAGCCTAGTGAGGGTCAGCGCTCCAGTACTGCTAGCCTAGTGGGGGTCAGCGCTCCAGTACTGCTAGCCTAGTGAGGGTCAGCGCTCCAGTACTGCTACTGCTAGCCTAGTGGGGGTCAGCGCTCCAGTACTGCTACTGCTAGCCTAGTGGGGGTCAGCGCTCCAGTACTGCTACTGCTAGCCTAGTGGGGGTCAGCGATCCAGTACTGCTACTGCTAGCCTAGTGAGGGTCAGCGCTCCAGTACTGCTAGCCTAGTGAGGGTCAGCGCTCCAGTACTGCTAGCCTAGTGAGGGTCAGCGCTCCAGTACTGCTAGCCTAGTGAGGGTCAGCGCTCCAGTACTGCTAGCCTAGTGGGGGTCAGCGCTCCAGCACTGCTAGCCTGCTGCTGAGGGTCTGTACTGAGGCGCTCTGTGTGGGGAGGCGTCCTGTTACACCACTGAGGTCATTTACTGACCCTCCCAAAGCTTACCTGCTGAGACATTGCAGGAGAGTAAAGAAACTACTGCTGTTACTGACTCCATAACGCTAATTAGGCTTTCTAGTCTTTTTTTCAGACACTGTGTAATATTGTGTAGGTACGATACTGGTTATCTCATGAAGACATGTCATTGAGTAGACACAGTACTTACTGCAAAGCTTTAAAGGGTTTTCATACACTGGGTGGTCCTCTTACTGAGGTTTTGAAGTTCCCTTTTGCCTACCCAATTGATCCATATCATGTACCACATACCACCAGAGGCGGTCATTCCTGGTTCCAGAGAGTAAATACTGCATATTCTGCCATATATTCTTTCTACCTGTCCACTAGGTGATATCACTAATTATCTGATCTACCTGGTAGCTAATTAGGATGAGCTGGTTTACTAAATGGTTGGAACAAATAGTTGGCAGGACTTTTACTCTCTGAACCTGGGATATCCACCTCTACATACCACGTTACATAATTTTGTGTCACATTACAGAAACACTGACTGTGAATTTGTCACTGTTCCAGACTCACCAGGCAAGAGCAGAACCAGCGTCCACTTCAAGGAGATGAACAATCACCAGTCGCCCAAGTTGGCCGCTTAGCGCTAACTTGATCCCAGTGAGTGAAGCGATGAAACAAGCTCAGACTAATAAAACACTTACACAACCACTATGTCACTAGCACAGCTCGTAACTACAAATGGTTTCATAATTAAGTCTTAGAATTACATTACTTATATTATTTTGATTGTGTTTTGTGATCTTACTACATATTATGTTGATTAGGGGAAAGTTGGTTGTAATAAGGTGGTATTAAAGTTCATTTAAAAGTTGAAAGCTAGCTTGAAATTAGTATTAAATTAAAAGATAAACATTTGAGCATTTGTTTTACCTCCCCGTGTCATACAGTGTAAGAATAGGTTGACCAAGAGAGGTGGTTATTGGTTAGGCCTTATGTACATCAAACATCTCTTGCTATTGATTGGCTGTGAGATGATATTTCAGTCCTCATAGGCCGTGTTCAGACTGCAGACGAATCTGATTCAAATCTGATTCCTTCTCATATCCGATTTTTAGGGCTGACTGTTCACACTGCCTTTAGCAAGTGTCCAAATCGGATATGGCTCTGTTCAGACTGGGTCACATTAGTAACAGATCTGACAGGTTGCTGTAGAAACGAAAACAAACATTTCTGCCATCAGGAGGAAATACTTGCTAATTTGGTGTGATTAAACATAGAACAATACAACTAGGTGAGTGTTCATTGAATGCATGCGTGTGCGATATTTGCGCGACAGAAACCGAAACTAATCAGTGCTCCGCTTCAAACTGTTGGAAGGCTGTTTAATTATTTAATAGAACAATGTGGATTCTTGCAACTTCCCTGAAACAGAGCAGAGACTGTATAATGCTATATTTAGCATTGAGTATTGATAAGTCACGTTTAATATAACATGGTCAAAAGACATAGCCGTAACGTTGCTCCACAACTCGAAATAGGTGGGCGGTCACGCACGTAAAGTCACGTCACGGACAGTCAAATCCGATCTGAGTGTTGGGAGCTGTTCAGACTGAGACGCATCTGTCCATATCCGATACGAATGCGATATGAAACTACCTCCCGGATGTGATTTTGGAAAATCGGATTTCATGTGACCTGTCACTGTTCAGACTACAAAAGTGACATCCGATTCAAATCGGAATGGGCTAAAAATCGGATTTTGGCTGGCAGTCTGAACGCAGCATTACGCTCAACCAGACAGATAATGCCAAGCAGATGAATCATCTTCTCTACCATGATTAGTCTACTCCACAGTCGCCCAGCAGGTGGCAGCATTTCCTCCTATATAGTACCTTAGCACGGCCAGGGTGGTGCTGAAAGCACCCAGCCCATTTTACCGCTCGCATGTAAATATCAATTTAATCAGAACATAACCATACACAGGACAACCAGTCATGAATAACATGTAGGCTGTGATAACTAAAGGATGCTACAGATTATATGAAAGCTAGTATGTTGTGTCTAGTTTCTTCAAACTATAGGATGGATTTTATCACTATGTGTCTAATAAAATACACATTTTTAAATTTGATTTCTCTTCTCCTTTTATTTCTAAGTGTTAAAAATGTGACTAAATGTGTTTCCATTTGTCTATTGTGCATGCGCGCACATGTGTGTGTGTGTGTGTGTGTGTGTGTGTGTGTGAGTGTGTGTGTGTGTGTGTGTGTGTGTGTGTGTGTGTGTGTGTGTGTGTGTTTGGTACTTGGAATGCTCTCAAATGCTTCATTCAAAGCACCGAATGTCCATGTTGTTGCCATGGTTATTCTACAGAATAAGTTGCCATGAAACTAACATCACTGGCCCTGAACCAGAGTTGTCTATTCAAATACCATCTCGCCCCTTCTCTCTCCCTCCTCTGTCTCTCTTTCTCTCTCCCTCCCTCTCTCTCTCTCACTCCTCTCTCTCTCTCTCCCCAACCCTGCTCTGTTTTCTCTTCAGCCAGTCTGTGTTTCTAGTCTGTGGATGTCTGCTCATGTGACACATCTATATACCTCTCTCCTCATCTCTTCTCCTCTCTCCTCATCTCTTCTCTCTCCTCCTCTCCACCCCCCTCTCTGTCTCTTCCGCTCTCAATCTATGCACCTTATCAATGTGTGTGTGTGTGTGTGTGTGTGTGTGTGTGTGTGTGTGTTCAGATGGTGTCGGACACACCCAGTTGGCTTTGTAATGTGGTTCTCAGGCAGGCATAGCCCTGCTGCCATCGCCATGCCTCTCTCTTCATCTCCTCTCTCTTCTCCTCTGAGCTCTGAGCTAGGCTCCAACCATCCTGCTGGGTGTGTGTGTGTGTGTGTGTGTGTGTGTGTGTGTGTGTGTGTGTGTGTGTGTGTTGCAGCGCTCTGTGCTGGGCATAACCTACTCTATGGTTTTCATGAAATAATCAAATACTGTACGTTGAAATAATAATTTCATCAATGCATGAATTAATGATAAGTAGCCTGTGGAAGCCTTTGTGTAAGATCAGTGTCTTTGTGTCACAGTCACTGCACTGTGGGTGACATTTCAGAGGTGAGATAGACGATAGGGCTTGTGTTTGTGTTTGTGTGTGTGTGTGTGTGTGTGTGTGTGTGTGTGTGTGTGTGTGTGTGTGTGTTTGTGTAAGACAACAGAATAGAGTGTGTTTTATTCACTATGGAATATATTGGAATTTATGTGTAACACGTGTATAGGCTTAGTGTTTGCTAATTATGTGTGTGTGTGTGTGTGTGTGTGTGTGTGTGTTTCATATTTTTTCTTTGTGATAGAAAGATGGTGATAAGTGCATATGTGTGATGATGATGTATAGGCAGGAGAGAGACAGTGCAGTAATGTAAATGTGTGAGTACAGGATACAATAGTTTCTGTGTGCTTATTTCTGTGTTTATTCTGTTGGAATGTTTTTTTTGTAAGACAAGGTAATGTTGTTTGTGTGTATGTGTGTGTGTGTGTGTGTGTGTGTGTGTGCATATGTTCATTTGTCTATTAAATGTTAAATATGCTTTACTAATGAGAAGACAGGCGAGACCTCTCTCTGTGTGTGTGTGTGTGTGTGTGTGTGTGAGAGAGAGAGAGAGAGAGAGAGAGAGAGAGAGAGAGGGGGGGGGGGGGGGTAGTAGGGTGTGGCACACGGTTCTGAGTGTTTGTTCCATTTCTCTGGGAGGCAGCAGCATCTCCGGTTGGTTGCTATGGTAACAGCGAAAGGCCGACCAGGAGACTGTAGCAGCCAGGCTGTGTGTTCCTGTGCATCGCCTTTTCCCTCGCATGGAATACACCCGCACGGAAACACATACAACACACATGCACTCGCACACAGTCACACACACACAAACACACAGTAATACACTCACATGGAAACACATACAATACACATGCACTCACACACACACAGTAATACAATCACATACAATACACATGCACTCAAACACACACATTAATACACTTGCACGGAAACACACAATGCACATGCACTCACACACACACACACACACACACACACACACACACACACAGTAATACACTCGCACGGAAACACATACAATACACACACACACACACACTCTCGTCCGAGTCATGTTTTCTGATGCCAGTGAGCAGCACGTAGATGCCTAGCCATCTGCTCTGTGTTTTTTTCTCCTCATCTGTGCCCGCTGTGCCGAAAGGAGGGGGTGGACGTGTGTGTGTGTGTGTGTGTGTGTGTGTGTGTGTGTTTGCGTGTGTGTGGACTGAGGGCATGACTGCTGATACACCCACTGTCCCCCTCACACGCCCATGTCATCAGCACACATTTAAGATTCATCACTGTTATTTTTAGCATCCTGTCTGCAGCTATGAATGCAAATGAATTATTTAGCTGTGACAAAAGCATCTTTTTGACATCATTCCCAGTAAACAGAGCCGCACCAGTTCCTTTCTCTTTATGGCCTGTACAGACTACACCATTTTTTGTCTTTCACAATTATCTTTTACGATTGACCATGTCAGACTAGGCACACAAAATCTTGTGTGCCACATTACAAGATTATCTATCGTAGCCTTCTTGTCACGTGTCATCACAATGTCAACACAGGAGTCGTAGGAGATTCCCCAAAATTTCTGACATGCTAGACTTTTGGTCGTAATGTTGTAGACTGTAAATTGTTGGTCGTTGAATATGTCACATTACAAGATGCTTCCTCCTTCGAACGTCGTTCCGGACAATTCGGACACAGCAATGGAAATTTGTCGGCCGCGAGTCCGCGACACAATCGTTGCAAAATGGGGCTGAAATTATGCAGTCTGTACAGGCCATTAGCAGTTCAGGGACCAGTGAGGTGGACATCAGTGTTTACAGCTCGTCTGAGTCAACACTGGACAGGGCCGTATCAGCACTAGAGACAGGCCACCCAGACCTGGGGGCGTATTACAGAAACATCCTAACTTGAAAATCCTATCTTAACTGTCTGATAGCCATGGTAACAGTTAGGATCTTAGTTAAGAAAAATGCGATTACAGAACAACCGTTCCTAAGTCAATTTTCCTATCCTAACTTAAGTTACGAAAAGTGTATTACAGAAGTACGACGGCGTATTAGGGCCACGTATATGTATGTTTTTTCAGAGGTGGGGGGGCAATATTCTGGGGAAAAAGTCGCAAATTTGCGTCTTTACTAAGTGGCAAATTTGCGACTTTATTAAGTGGAAAAACTGGAATATTCTAGCTGCCTACAGCTGCCAAGGGCCATTGCAAAATTAAGAGCACAAATGTTCAACCAATTACAAGTGATCCAGAGATAACAAGAAAAGCAGTCCGAGAGCGCAGCTATCTCCGCCTGCATTGTTCTTCCTAGGTTGTCATACATTTGAACAGAAACTATTCAGATCGCTGCCACGTGACCATACCATGCCATTACACCACTAAGCTAAATACATAAATGCCTCTGGAATCTCGACAAAATTACGGATCAGTCCCAAAATGTCATCGTTTCTTCATTGGGTCATGTCTGACCTTCCCTGAAAATCTCATCGAAATCCATCCATTACTTTTTGAGTTATCTTGTTAACAAACAGACAAACAGACAGACAGACAAACAAACGCCGGTCCCCGATGAAAACATATACCTCCTTGGCGGAGGTAAATAATAATAATAGGTGTAACAACAGGCCACATTACCATTTTTAGACATCACGGGGAACCACATGAAAGATAGCAAAGGACCGCAATTGTACCCTGCGCCGTTTGGCCACCCCTTGGTCCAGTACAATGTGTAGTGGCTTTCTATAGTAATCTATAGCATACTACACTTTGTGGTGACTTACTATAGTATTTACCATAGTACACTACAATGTCTGGAACATTACTGTGGTAAATCCCACACTATATTGTAGTATATTATAGTAATGTATAGTATACTACACTGTGTGGTGACTTACTATAGTATTTACCATAGTAGGCCTACACTACAATGTCTGGAAAATTGCTGTAGTAAATCCCACACTATATTGTAGTATATTATAGTAATGTATAGTATACTACACTGTGTAGTGACTTACTATAGTATTTACCATAGTATTTACTACAGTACACTACAATGTCTGAAAAATTACTATAGTAAATCACACACTATATTGTAGTATATTATAGTTAACTATAGTAATCTATAGTATACTGTAGTAAATGCAGTAGTAAACTATAGAATTTTTTCATGTGGGGAGTTAGGATCTTAGTTAAGAAAAATGTGATTACAGAACAACCGTTCCTAAGTCAATTTTCCTATCTTAACTTAAGTTACGAAAAGTGTATTACAGACGTACGACGGCGTATTAGGGCCACGTATATATATTTTTTTTTCAGAGGTGGGGGGGCAATATTCTGGGAAAAAAGTCGCAAATTTGCGTCTTTATTAAGTGGCAAATTTGCGACTTTATAAAGTGGAAAAACTGGAATATTCTAGCTGCCTACAGCTGCCAAGGGCCATTGCAAAATTAAGAGCACAAATGTTCAACCAATTACAAGTGATCCAGAGATAACAAGAAAAGCAGCCCGAGAGCGCAGCTATCTCCGCCTGCATTGTTCTTCCTAGGTTGTCATACATTTGAACAGAAACTATTCTGATCGCCACCACGTGACCATACCATGCCATTACACCACTAAGCTAAATACATAAATGCCTCTGGAATCCCGACAAAATTACGGATCAGTCCCAAAATGTCATCGTTTCTTCATTGGGTCATGTCTGACCTTCCCTGAAAATCTCATCGAAATCTATCCATTACTTTTTGAGTTATCTTGCTAAGAAACAGACAAACAGACAGACAAACAAATGCCGGTCCCGATGAAAACATATACCTCTTTGGCGGAGGTAAATAATAATATTAGGTGTAACAACAGGCCACATTACCATTTTTAGACATCACGGGGAACCACATGAAAGATAGCAAAGGACCGCAATTGTACCCTGCGCCGTTTGGCCACCCCTTGGTCCAGTACAATGTGTAGTGGCTTTCTATAGTAATCTATAGCATACTACACTTTGTGGTGACTTACTATAGTATTTACCATAGTACACTACAATGTCTGGAACATTACTGTGGTAAATCCCACACTATATTGTAGTATATTATAGTAATGTATAGTATACTACACTGTGTGGTGACTTACTATAGTATTTACCATAGTAGGCCTACACTACAATGTCTGGAACATTACTGTAGTAAATCCCACACTATATTGTAGTATATTATAGTAATGTATAGTATACTACACTGTGTAGTGACTTACTATAGTATTTACCATAGTACACTACAATGTTTGGAAAATTACTATAGTAAATCCCACACTAAATTGTTATAGTAATGTATAATATACTACACTGTGTAGTGACTTACTATAGTATTTACTATAGTATTTACTACAGTACACTACAATGTCTGGAAAATTACTATAGTAAATCACACACTATATTGTAGTATATTATAGTTAACTATAGTAATCTATTGTATACTGTAGTAAATGCTGTAGTAAACTATAGAATTTTTTCATGTGGGGAGTTAGGATCTTAAAGGTATACTATGCAACGTTTTTCAGTTAATCAATTCGTTCCATACTGTTATTTATGATTATTCCACTGCTCGGTTGAGTTCCCCATTGTCCTGCGTTCTATAAGGGTGTGCATTAACTTTAGATATACGCACGGCTATGAAGTAGTTCCAATTTGCTGGCCGTATCACACTTGAATATTAATTCGCCAAACTCGTTGTGAAGTTTAAATGCACTGTCACGTTACATAGAAGCTGTAAAATACAGACGTTCAGATCATAGTAACGTTTAGCATATGACAGAGGTGTCATTTAGCTAGTTAGGTGGCAGTAGGCTAAGAAAAATAGCAATCTTTCAAAGTTAACGTTCATCAGAATCCTGGGATGTGCCAGCTTGACAACGGGAGATTAGAACTAACGACTGGCTTTTGGCCACAGCAACCATCCATTTAGAACTAGTAACCGCAGTTTGAGAAATTAGTTGAAATATGTCTGGGGAAAGTAGTTCTACAAACAATACCGTTCTAGCGATTAAAACAATTAAATTAGCACCGGAAACGAACACAACGCGAGTGGCAACAGTGGAATAAGCGGGATAATGGACTTCACGCCGTGCGGTTATTCAAAGTTAATGCACTTTTCTAGACGGAACGTCCCTCCGCTTCGCGTCGGGCCGTATCACCGTCTAGAACGTGCATTAACTTTGAATAACCGCACGGCGTGTCGTCCATTATCCCGTACTTAAATGAGTCATTACCGGTCGAACGGTGTTTTTTTTGGCCGCTCTAATGGTCTGTAGCGGTAAAACCACACTTGCAACTTCAGGAGACACCGGGCACGCACCCATGCTCTACTCCAGGAAGTGTCATGTAAAGTCTCATGAAAAGGCACGGCAGACTGACCGATTGAGGAGTTTTGTCAAATATACACGCTAAAGCTGTAGGGGAAGCTCTGCAGAGAAATATGCAAGCATAAAACGAGCGAAAATGAAAAGTGAAAGCGAAACCGGCTATGAAATCGCTAATCCTGCATAGTATACCTTTAATTAAGAAAAATGCGATTACAGAACAACCGCTCCTAAGTCAATTTTCCTATCTTAACTTAAGTTACGAAAAGTGTATTACAGAAGTACAACGGCGTATTAGGGCCACGTATATATATATTTTTTCAGAGGTGGGGGGGCAATATTCTGGGAAAAAAGTCGCAAATTTGCGTCTTTACTATGTGGCAAATTTGCGACTTTATAAAGTGGAAAAACTGGAATATTCTAGCTGCCTACAGCTGCCAAGGGCCATTGCAAAATTAAGAGCACAAATGTTCAACCAATTACAAGTGATCCAGAGATAACAAGAAAAGCAGTCCGAGAGCGCAGCTATCTCCGCCTGCATTGTTCTTCCTAGGTTGTCATACATTTGAACAGAAACTATTCAGATCGCCACCACGTGACCATACCATGCCATTACACCACTAAGCTATTTTTTCCAGTAACAGTGTAACCGGTGGTTTCTGCCCTGCGTTGATTGCTCGCTTGATAGAGTAGCCTAAGAAAGCGTGACGCCGACACAGCTGATTGTATTCTTTTTGATAGTATACTGGAAAATATTGTAGGGATGGGAGGTTATAGGAGATGGGGAGGCTGACATGTCATTCCAAACTCGGGTCATTTATTTTCCTGACGTTGTAGGCCTACATGCTAGGCTCCACGGGGCAGCAGGAGGTGCCCACTCGATAAACAATAAACTCACTGCTAAATCAGTCAATCGCTCGTCCACTCGTCAGTCACACAACTCTCTCACACACACACACACACACACACACACACACACACGCGCGACAGGAGACACAGGGGAAACAGACAGAGTAGCCTAGTCCAACAAGGGGGCTAGCCTACAGCCGGCGCTACACAAACGAGTGAGACACACAGCTGGGTTTCAGTCTCCTTCCCAACTCCTCTTCCCAGGGTAATTTTGAGCACACAATAAAAGGAAGAAATTAACCCCGAACAAATACATTAGAAGAATACAATTCGCTACAATTCGTTTACCCCGGTAGTTCAAACAATGCACGACGTTGTTTTGCATCCATAACGATGTGGCAGATGACCATTAGACTGTAGGCTAAAAAGCGGACGAGATTTGAGCACTTGTAGCAGCAGGCAAAAGTTAGGCTACTTTTCGCGAGGTAACGTTGCGTTAGCTGCTAGTTGCTAGGTAACAGGCATTAAAATATTGTCGATGTTAGATTGCTTATTTAGGATTTCCTAACTGAAATAAGATGGGATTCCTAAGTTTATTTTAAGATTTGCTTCTGTAATACCAAATTGAGGAAAATCCTATCTTGTCTTCATCCTATCTTAACTTTTGAGTTAAGATAGGAAGTTTCTGTAATACGCCCCCTGGTCCTCCTCTGTCAGATCTAGACCAGACCTGTGCCAAACCCAGGACAGACCCGTGCCAAACCCAGGCCAGGCCTGTTCCATACCTAGACCAGACCCGTGCCAAACCCAGACCAGGCCTGTGCCAAACCCGCTTCTTTTCATAAGCGCCGACATGAGTGCAGCGCCCTCGCTTTCAAAGTTTCATTAGTAATATTATGACTGGTAGATTTAGCTTTCTAATAATATAGCCGTAATATTAGCCGTCTATGACTACTCGGGATCTCTTGTAAATCTGTGAGTGTGCAATGTTGTTAAGCAACAAAATGGTCTGAAAATCGTAAATCGAATAAGAGATGCTAAATCAGTGCTCAGTGCTATTAGTCATGCTAGACCAATCATCACTGTGCTCAGTGCTTTAAGAGTCATGCTAGACCAATCATCACCCTGCTCAGTGCTTTAAGAGTCATGCGACCAATCATCACTGTGCTCATGCTAGACCAATCATCACTGTGCTCATTGGAAGCTCCACGGCGAGAGCTGTGTCTCTTTGCATCTGCGAGTGATGCTCTGACATTCTGCCCAATCAGATTGTGGTTGCACATGTCTTGAGTTAACACAGTCTGTCAGGTGTCAAGGCGGCTTTCACACATTCCCAGCCTTTCCTTCTTTGGAATAAACAATACTACATTTGCAAGAAATGACAGCCACTAAAATCTCAAACCTTTTCTCAATCCTTCATGAGGACCTCAAACCCAAGACCACACCCGACCCCCCCACCCACTCACACACACACACACACACACACGGACATACTGTACACACACACACACACACCTCAAACCCAAGACCACACCCCAAACTCCTCTTATAAGTGAGTGAATGTGAATATGTAGCACTGAAGCCACCTCAGCTCCCATTCTCTGAGAAGCAGCTGTCAGCATGCCATAGTCATTAACTACAGCATCACCACCTGGCCTGGGCCCCTCCAGATTGGTTGGATTCAGGGGAGATTACTCTCCACTTTATCTTAAAGGCAAACTCAACCTGAGGCCTATTTGTTGATGTATTTAGGTCCAAACTTTCAGTAGGAACAAAAACAGTGAGTGTTTGGTGCGGTATTTAACTAGCAGGCTAATATGGGCAATGGCTAAGCGGCTATAGTACAATCATGTGGGGCATGTCATCACATGGAAATAAATCACTTTTTTTGTCCCTGCTGACTAGACTCAACAGGTGGAGACCCCAGCGCAGTGCCATAGAGCTCTGTCCTGACCCTGTAGCCCTGTCCTAAACCCGTAGCCCCTTGTGGCATAAAACCTAATCGATTACTATCACATCATGTCAAAATAATTCCGCTTATTGGACTAAGTAGCTAAACAGCTTACTTTGATGTCGGACTTTGTGTGGCCTTCTTTTATCCACATCTCTGCGAAACTCTGAGCAGGGAACACGCGCACGTTAACAGACTATTTAGTGGACACGTTCATTCTGTTTTACTCATCAGAGGATTTGATTTATGGCACTATGTTGGTAGTCTGCTGTTGACATGGGGAGCGATAGACAGACATAATTTGGACAAAACAGAGTATATGCCTATTAACCTCCGTTGCTCAGCCAAATGCAATTAACAGGGAGATAGCCTACGCGCTTCACCGACGGCAATGAGTTGTTAACAGACATGAACCTAGACGTAGGTTATAGCCCAGCAGCAATCTATCCACAATAACACATATTTGAAGTACCGTTCATGATGTCAAATATTGAAGTTGTGGGAAGTGTACATACCTTTGTGAAACTGTAGGCTAAGTTATTCGTCCCCCATGCTGTTTCATTTGCTACCATGGGGAAATGAAACAAAACGCAAGTTGGACTTCTCAAATAGCCCTATAACTCTTGAACAGTTTTGTTCAGAGCTGTAAATGCAACTGTATTTGACGGAGGACAGATGTAGGTTGCTAGTGACAAAATATTCACTTTTGGTGTTGTAGCCTACCCTACGATATCTGTGTAGGCTAAATTACGTTTAGGCTTAAATAAAAAGTGTTTCATCGTCCCAGTTCTCCCCACTTTGCGGAGATTGTCTCCTTGGACTCCGTGGCATTATAGGCCTATTCTCGAAACTCTCAGAAGCAAAGGCTATGTCTGAGACGTCAGCAGGAAGAGTTTTTTTTTTTTTTTTAATTCTGACAAGTTTGTCATCCCTAACAAACACAATGCGCTCGTCTTCGTCTGATAGCCCGCTTAAGTGGTTCGGCGCAGCACATATGCCTACCATATGTGCATGGGGATGCTCGCTAATGCTGAGATTGCCGACAGTTCGGTTCAGGTGAAAGTTAGTGCCAGCAATGTAAGCTTTATGTGTAAGATAAGTGGCGCCTGCAGGCGTACGTCCGTATACGCACTGTGCGTACCATGAGACTACTCATCAAGGAGAGAAAATTACCCTTGTGCGTGTGTATTCACAAAATTGGCCTACCATGACTTCCCAACTATGTCTAGTAGGCCTATCCCATTAGCTGCATGCCATCAGGCTATTTATAATTTTCTATATGAAGTTAGTCAACATGTTATCAAAATTAGCTTAATGCAGAGCTACACATATTTTGTTTGAGCAGGAGAGATTACGCACGCAGGTGCGCAACTAGGCTGCTTGTTGTTTTCTTTTACTCGGCTATATGGTTATCAGCACACAATGTGAACCTAAATCACTAACTCAATAGTCATCATGGATATCGCAAGTTCTTTTAAGCAACGAAAAGAGAGAGAATGGAAGATGGAGGCAGCAATTGGCTAGAGGAGTTATTCCAGATGGGCAATAAGGTAGACAATTTGTGTGCTTGTCGGAACGTTAGCATTACAACTGTTGTTGTTACAACATGCTTGTTGTATTATTGCATGTGGATTGGTGTGCGTACCATAGCATTCATTCCTGCAGACGCCCCTTTGTAAGCTCTGTCACAACCTGCCTGTTATTTCAATTGTTTTGAAATAATTGACAATTCCCCCGAGGATGAAATTCATTCAGCAGAGGTAGAGGTGTAGGCTAACCCTCACCCTGGTTGTATTTATTATGTAGGCTATGTAAACTATGAATCAGTGGAAAGCCGGTGCACTGAGCTGAAAAACGGCAAATCCAAAACACACTTCTTGCTCTTGACTTATCGCTGAACGTACGCAGCCAGTGTAGCCAGTCGATAAGTAACAATACGCTTCTAGAACGCGACGTAACGTAACGCATCCAGTGTAGCCCAAGTGTAATCGTCCATGTTTGGAGCACCATTTTGTGAGCATGTGCATATGTGTGTGTTTGTGTGTGTGTGTGTGTGTGTGTGTGTGTGAGAGAGTGTGTCTGTGGGTGTGCGCATGTGTTTTTCTCAGCACCTGTGCTGGCATCATTCCTCCCATCACAACAGTGCACAAATAGTCACATACAGTCACACACACACACACACACACACACACACACACACACACACGCACACACAGCGGCTATGACAGAGACGACACCCTGATCCCCCTCACACTCAAGACAACTCAGCTGGATGAAATCTGTGTTGACAGGCGATCTCCGTCTGGAATAGAGGAAGTAGCGAAGAGAGAGTGAGAGGGGGAGAGAAAGAGAGAGAGAGAGAGAGGGAGGAAGAGAGTGTGAGAAAGGAGGAAGGGATACAGAAAGAGAGAGTATCCATAGAAATAAGGAGAGGGAAAGGGAAGGAGAGGCACAAGACAGAGAGAGAAAGAGAGAGAGAGGACTGAAGGGGGAGAGGCAGTGAGTAGGGAGAGAGAGAGACATAGAGCAAGCATAGAGAGAGAGAGCGGGAGAGAGAGAGCATTGAAGGGGAGAGGCAGTGAGCAGGGAGAGAGAGACATAGAGCAGGGATAGAGAGAGAGAGAGAGCGCGCACGAGAGAGGGAGAGAGCTAAGCGCACACAGGAGCGGTCGGCGTCTCTATTGTCAGTGCTTAGCAGGGGGGAGTGTGATAAGGAGCTGGTCAGGACGAGCTCGACGCGGCTGCACTGGTCACTTCTGTAGAGTAGCTCTCCGGCTGATATCTGAACACCATGGAGGAGGACATGGACGAGGGGCAGACCCAGAAAGGTGAGAGACGGACGCTCGTGGTCATTTTGTGCAGTTGTCCCGCGCCACATCTCCTCTTTGTTTGTGCCGTTTACCTCCGTGCAGCTGTCTCTAAGCCCTGCCTGGCTCCTTTTGTCTGGGATCAAGTGGATTACTGATGTGTGTGAAAGAGAGATGGAAAACAGGTCACTGGCTGACACATTGTAGTTCTCAAATCAGATTTCTCTAAAATGCTGCTTTTCCTTCATAACTCGCTCTGCTGTTATTGTTTGGCTTTGGTGTGTGTCTCCGAGCTGCAGCCATCAACAAATCATACATTCTCAGATTTAATTTGTTGATGGAAGCAAAACGTTAAAAATGTGTATGTAATGTGTTACGGAATGAAATAGGCGAATGCACAAAGAAATGCAACTTGTTTGGTATATTATTTGGCGACAGGTTTTCCGTGGAAGACGTGCGCGCACACACACACACACACACACACACACACACACACACACACACACACACACACACACACACACACACACACACACACACACACACACACACACACAAACAGAGAGGGGTGTGTGCTCGTTTGGGGATGCTGTGAAACACTCAAAGCGACTGTCTTTGTCCTCCCGCGCGTTTCTGTTTGGCGTCTGAAGGAGCTGCTTCGAGCTCAGACCGTTCACCTCCCACCGCCATTGTCTCCAAATCAAACCTTTCTCTCCTTCTCGTCTCCAAATCCAAACATTTCTCTCCTCATTAGAGGCGTGGGGTCGCGTTTCTTTCGTTCGCTTGTTGGTTCGTCTGTTTGCGAGTGGCAGCAGTTGTTAGCTTTTGTGTGAAACGGGTTTGCTATAAATATGCACTGTGTAGCTAAGAGAGAGCAGGCATTTTTTCCGCCTTCGAGAGAAAACATCGGTTAGAATGCACAGTTAGCCTATTTACGTTTCGACGATGATAAATATTAGCGTTTCCGTGCACATCAATAATATATTATTAATAATAATATTAGCTAAATGTTTTTGTTGGAAAAACATCACAGCGCGCACAGGGATGCGCGAGACACTGGTCAGGATTCGTCTCTCTCTCTCTCTCTCTCTCTCTCTCTCTCTCTCTCTCTCTCTCTCTCTCTCTCTCTCTCTCTCCATCCTCCCTCCCTCTTCATATATGTGCTCCCCCTCCTCCTTTAAAGGCAGTATTTGACAGGCATGAGGTGGAATCGTTGCCATGGTAGTGGCCATGTCATGTCCCCATAGCTGCGCGCACTAGCTGTTAAATACATCGGAATGAGCGCTCTATATTTCTGGGGGTGCATCATCGTATCTCTATCACTTTCAAACAAGATGTGCAGATTCGTAGATTCCATTTTTTCCTTGTTTAGTCAACCACACGCAGCAATTTTAAAACCTCCATCACCATTGTCAGTGTAGTGCCATGTGTGATAAAATGTTGGCTGTGGAGGATGTAAGACTCTTGTTCTGTTGCTATCTACCTTCATGTTACTGTGTGGAATATAGTGTGTAGTCAGGCCATACTTTATGGCTGTTGAGTAGCTGGGTAGTCAGGCTCTACTTTATGGCTGTTGAGGAGCTGGGTAGTCATGGCTCTGCTTTATGGCTGTTGAGTAGCTGGGTAGTTGGGCTATAATTTATGGCTGTTGAGTAGCTGGGTAGTCATGGCTCTACTTTATGGCTGTTGAGTAGCTGGGTAGTCGGGCTCTACTTTATGGCTGTTGAGTAACTGGGTAGTCGGTTGAGTAGCTGGGTAGTAATGGCTCTACTTTATGGCTGTTGAGTAGCTGGGTAGTCGGGCTCTACTTTGTGGCTGTTGAGTAGCTAGGTAGTCATGGCTTTGTTTTATGGCTGTTGAGTAGCTAGGTAGTCATGGCTTTGTTTCATGGCTGTTGAGTAGCTGGGTAGTCGGGCTCTGTTTCATGGCTGTTGAGTAGCTGGGTCATAAGCGGCTCCACTGCTCCATGGCTAGCAGCTGGTTGCCGCCTGCTCTATCAAATCTTCATGGCTGCATGAAACATTCATCTTAAGGTCCTGGGTTGAGTGCTTCATTAATGTTGTGCTTCACCGCTCCTCTCTGAAGAGAAACATCATAATGTGAACACCAAGATGAGCTATTAGCACGCGCAAACACACACACACACACACACACACACACACACACACCTGAGGTATGCCATTTCTGTTGACCTAAAACTGGGATACTTGCTGCGGGGATAGCGTTGGCCACACACACACACACACACACACACACACACACACACACACACACACACTGTACACATCACAGGCTATGTGCATTTATGCACACCCCCACACATACCAGTGATAATCACAGCTGACCTGAGAATAACAGAGCCGTTTGCATGCGCTGCACACCCGGGCTTGTGTTGGGCGGGCTTGTGCATGTGGAAGTTGTGCGTTCCCTGGACACAGCGCGCTGAATAGCAGCACAGCAATAGCACGTCTCCCTCCACTTGTCTTTGTGTTGCGCCGTGCTGGAGCTCCCCAGGGCTCAGGCCTTTATGTGGGCTGAGAGGGAGGCAGGCCAGGCAGCGAGGAGCCTCCACAGCCCTGCTGGTGTCTACACCTCTCAGCAAATGGGAAGAATGAGCCTGTTTATGTGAGAAGCTCACAGCGCTCGGCGCTCGGCGCTAACCTTAGCTGTCCTCCTAGCCCCCTCAAATCCACAAACAAAAACGTCATAACCTTTCCCAAAACAGCTCCTCTGAATCAGGCAAGAGTGCAAACACACACACACACACACACATACACACACACACACACACATACATACTGTATACACAGACAGTAATACATACACAACCACATACACACACACACACACAGATGGATTTTCTAAAGGACAAGATTTTACATAAGTTTTTACAGTGTATACTGTGCATGACACAAGAATAGCAAAATAGTCAAAAGGCTTTTAGATGTTGTTACCATCACACAAAATAAATCAAAATAAAAACACACTCATCCTTGGCGTTTTCTCCTTGCCCTACCACATCACCTGCTTACAAACCCGACAGGTCACGGCGTAGCTCACACCAGAGCAGTTTCTGATGTGTCTCCGGAGGATCGTTTGTAGGATGCTGGTGTTGGTGCTGGCAGGACGCTGATGTTTATCTGGTGTCTGTTGAGTGTGTCAGTGTGAGCTCACCTGACTGCAAGCATGTCTGATAGTCAGGCAGAAGCACAGGCATTTCCATAAGAGTATTTCCTGCTGCAGTTTGAATGCATGATCTTCACCCTCATATCTGCTATAAGTCTGGATGTCAGGACTGGAGTGGTTCTGCAGCAGATAGAGAAATGGTCCACAGTCAGATCTTCCCCCGGCTCTCACCAAGTTAATATTTCATGAAGATTAATAATATGGCACAAATGATTGTGAGGGTTGGGTGGAAGAACCATAAGCTCTGGTCCCCGACTCCTGGAGTCCATTCCCCCCTTCCGGCTCCTGGTTCTGGGGAGGGGATCTGTGCCCGCTGCACGGTAGCCAGGGCAGAGACGGAGCTCTGGCTCTCTCCACACTCAGCTGTCTTAGAGCCAGAGCCCTGGAGGCCCTCAGGGAAAAGGGCATTTCATTACTGCGATCATTACTCCGATAGAGAGAGACAGAGAGGGAGAGAGAGCGAGGGAATGAACAAGGGAATAAGAGAGAAACAGAGAGAGAGAGAGAGAAAGAGTCCATGGCCGGTGCGCTGACCGGGCAGACCCCTGTGAAATGGCACCATTGTTTGTTTGGGTTTGTTAACAGCCCTGCGGTGGACCATACGGGTACCGTCTGGACGTGCAGAACCACAGGCCCTCCTCTGGTGTCAGTGGGTTCTGCTGAGGGAGTCGTTAGAACGCTGACGGCACAGTAGCGAGGCCGAGCTTTTCAACCATGAGGCCGTGACTCGGACTCTCAGCGCGGTTACGGCCAGATTTGCTGTCCTGTTGACTCAGAAGGAGAAGATGACAGACTGTACTGTAGTCTATTTCCATCATGTGCTGCTTTTGTTCTACATTTGACTATGTCTACTGTATGACTCACGCGTGATGATGCTGTGTCTTTAGCTGATGATGTGACTGTCAAACATGTCACATGACTGATGGTTATTCAAGTGTAATGATAATCAGGTCCTGCGTGTGTTTGTTTAGGTATTTTTAATAGCCCACGCATAACACATCAACAAATCTGTCCACTCTGTCAGTCAATACAGTCTGTCCACCCCGTCCAGCACAGCTGAGCCGAGAGAGAAAATCGCACAAGCAGAGAGCAGAGTCTAGCAGCGATATGTCTTAGTGTACTGGTAAATACGGACTCACCCAGTCAAAATCTGTGTGTCAGCTTTCATTTGACATGTGTAAGTTACCCGTGGAGCAAACACGCTCATCTCCAGATAAATGTGTAAGCTACCCATGGACCAAACACACTCATCTCCAAATAAACTTGTCACTTACCCACAGAGCAGACACGCTCATCTCCAAACAAACTGGGTCTTTGGGTGAGCGTTATCACAGATTCACTAGTACAGCAAGTGTAGCACAATTTTGAAAGCAGGTGTAGAAACCTCACAGAAGTGTTATCATTGCTCTGTAAGGAGTCCAGATGGTTGGAGGTGTGTGTGTGTGTGTGTATGTGTGTGATAGCTGATAGCAATAATTAAAGTGCTTAATAGAACAGTAGTAGTGCTTAAGTCTTGAAGGCTGAAATAGTTCTTGTCAGTTCTACATCGTGCTTCTGAGGTGTTAACTGATTTTGGAACGGTTCCAGTGCAGAACTGGCATCATATCCATTTACTGTAGAACTCTGGCCGGTGTTCAGTAGAGGTCCATTCGTGTCTATGATGCTATAAATCTGATGAAAGGCTTTCCTTTATGGAGCCCTTGAGGTCGATGGCAGGCCGTATTCCTCAATCCATTTAGCCATGTGTTACATGTTGAGCTTCAGCATTAATCAATAGCTTTAATTGGCATTCAGCGCCATGTCATCAGAGTACATTTACTCAGCCATTTCATAATCAATAAAACAGCGCCAGAAACATCAGGAACACACATGCACACTTTCCCTATTGTGCGCGCACACACACAAACACACATGCACACAAACACACACACACACACACACACATACACACACACACACACACACACACACACACACACACACAGATTCATACACTCATACACAAACATAACAGTCTCTTTAATAATACACACACACACACTTCCACTTTCTCTGGCTGTCCCAAACAGCCCCACCACACACCCCCGCTCCCTCCCTCCTCCCGGTCACATTTTGGCTAATCCGCTCTGTCTGTCTGGAGAGCTGGGACTTCTCTCCAGCTGTGTGAGTGTGTGTGTGTGTGTGTGTGTGTGTGTGTGTGTGTGTGTGTGTGTGTGTGTGTAGAGTCTGTATCTGAGTTTTACAGTATGTGTCAGTTCTACTAACAACAAATGCTTAACGTTCTAAACAAACATTTGTATATATTTTGCCATTGCTGAAATGCTGGCCAGAAATCCCCTCATCAAAGTCTTCTAACATTTAAAGGCTCTTGATCTCATTTAGTACTCCAGAAACTGACTAAATACTTTCTGACCACAAACCACAATGTGAATGGGTGCTTATGCTCTAACAGTAGTTCATCAGTATAATGCGTCAATATGTTGATTGCCTAGTGTGGCTTTCACAAATTCCAACAGTAAATCAGTGTTTTTTTAGGATGCGTTAAAATGGCAGATAAAGTGGTTTTATGTCGTATGGTCATACAGTGGCCAGTGTAGAGAAGGCTCGAGTTACTTCCTGTGTGTGGGACGTCCTTCTGTTCTCCTTCCATCTTACTTACCACAGCACACACACACACACACACACACACACAGCACAGCTCCTCAAGAAGAGGGCAAGACGTGCTGAGAGAGCTCTGTGTCCACACATGCTTTTCCTGCGTGTGTGTTCACGGGCAGGTGTAGTTTCACCTGTCCACCTGCTGACGAGCACGGTCTTCTCACCTGCGTGCCAAAAGCCCTGCTGGAGTCCGCAGGCAGGCACACCATCACTGGCCAGGACACAGAGGAAGAGAGAAGATGGGCGTCTACCAGAAATGTCTACGCACACACACACACACACACACACACACACACACACACACACACACACACACACACAACTAAAACCTACACATACAGGGCCAAAACAGCTTATATGGTATATATATATAAATATATATATATTCAATCACCTCTCTATAATTCAATTACAATTCTAGGGTCATTTAAAAATAAAATTGAGCAAATAAGCTGAAAAGCAAGACTGTCCATCTCTGTCCATCTCTACTAGTCTGTCCAAGAACACACACAACTCTGCAACAGGACAGACACACATACACACGCATGCACACACACACACGCACACACGCACACACACACACACACACACACACACACACACACACACACACACACACACACACACACACACCATCTCCAGTATTCTGTCCATGAACAGACACAAATCTGCAACAACACACATGTTGAGCACTGTGCCAAAGCCCTGCCAGTCCTGCCCCAGTCCTACCCCATTCCTGCCCCGTCTTGCCCCAGTCCTACCCCATTCCTGCCCCGTTCTGCCCCAGTCCTGCCCCAGTCCTGCCCCAGTCCTGCCCTGTTCTGCCCCGTCCAAATCTCTGCCCTGCACTCTCTCTAGTCTGGTGTGATTTCCCAGCGTAGGCCCCGTGCTTGTGTAGTGGCACTGATAAAAAGAGCCAAGACGGTGTTAATTCTAAGTGTGAACGATGTCCATAGAATCGGCTGAAACGGACAAGCTTGCAAGTGTTACCTCTAAATGTTTCACAGCCCTTTCAGTGCAGATTTCACGCTTGACTTGGGCGCTTATTGTTTATTTAACATAACACTATGTTACTACCCCCCCACACCCCCGGCGCACACACACACACACTCACACACACACACACCATCTCCAGGCCCTCTCCTTCTGCGACGTGCTCTATTGTCCTCTCACTATAATCTCCTTCTCTATCTGACCAAAGGGGGAGGGCTGTGCTTCCACCAATTGTGGCCCAAAGCTCAGTTATGGTTATTGTTAGAGTGAGCGTGTGACCCCTCAAATCCCCAATGATCTGTTGTTTTTGGAGCGTATGCAGGGGACTTCATATTTACTGTGTGTATTCCTACGGAGCAAAACATGAAGTGGTCTTAGAGGGTGTAGCAGGTGCATATGCTAGACTGGGAAGAACCTCCTCCACACACACACACACACACTAACACACACACTTCCACAGACACACACACCCAGACGCATACACACACACCCCCCCTGCCTGTGCGACCGTGAGATTTCTGAGCGCAGTGCTTTCTTTCTTTCTTTCTTTCTTTCTCTCTCTCAGCAACTCCCCCTCCCCCCATTGAACCGACCCCCTTCCCCCCCTTCCCCTGTTCCCCTCTTCCTCTCTGTTTCATAAGAGGTCCTGGCTGGTGCCAAGAGGAGTGGTAGCAGCTGAGAGGGAATCCTTGGTGATGGAGGCCAGGGTTGGGGATGGAGTTGGAGATGGGGTTGTGCTTGGGGTTGGGGCCGGGTGGCGTTTTCTGGGGCTTTCAGAGCTGGCAAGAGCCTGGCTTTAGCCCTGAGCGTAATCTCTGTAATGCGCAGCATTCGGCCGCTTTCTCTCGCTGAAATTTGTTGACACACGGCGCTCGCAAAGTGGGTCAGCGCTCGCTCTGAAAGCGCCGCTCTATTCTCAGAAGAAGCGCCGCCGTTGGCATGGCAACCATGCTGGTTGATTAAACATGCGCAGTGCAAGGGAGAGGGAGAGGAAACCAGGGAGGCGCTCACGCACAGCTGAGAACCTGCACACACACACACACACACACACACACATGCAGAGAGAGAGAGAGAGAGATAGAGCCATCAAATCTGCATGTCCCAGCTCAACACCTTTCAGGGTGCCAGAGTAAGGCACAGCAATTGCACCTCCTGTTACTCTAACTGCTCCCTGATCAGTGTGGCTCTTAACACTTAACACTGCTCCCTCAACACTGCTCTCTTAACACTGCTCTCTCAACACGACTCTCTTAACACTGCTCTCTCAACACTGCTCTCTTAACACGACTCTCTTAACACTGCTCTCTCAACACTGCTCTCTCAACAACACTGCTCTCTCAACACGACTCTCTTAACACTACTCTACTCTCTTAACACGGCTCTCTCAACACTGCTCTCTCAACACGGCTCTCTTAGCATGACTCTCAACACAGCTCTCTTAACACTGCTCTCTCAACACGACTCCCTCAACACTGCTCTCTTAACACTGCTCCCTCAACACAGCTCTCTTAACACTGCTCTCTCAACACGACTCTCTCAACACGACTCTCTTAACCCTCTATGGGACTAATTAAGAATATCAATGAAAAAAATTCAAACACCTTTGATTTTAAGTCTATTTAGGCCTAAAATACATTTCCCGAGCTCACTTTCAGAAATTGACCTTTGACCTTTATTTTGGGGTACCGTCATTTATGAATGACTATGTCCCATTTAGGTATATAATTTTTCACGATTTGTCAATGTAAAAACCAATTCATTAACGATAAATGGATTAATTATTCATGGACATATTTAATTGGAAATCACTTGATTAATTTAATTTCAGGATCTTTCTGACTAAACAAAAATGCAAAAAAAATTGTCTGTGCACAATGAATTTTGAGTATATACCATGTTGATTCAAGTCATAAAACGTCTCTTCACTGTGTGTTACATGGGTCCCTTGTTGCTTTTCATATCGCTGGTGAAACTCAACATTTATTTTGTGGTGAAGCCCAGCCAGGTGAACATCACACTACTGCACTTCACTCATGTTTGGTCAGGGCAGTTGTCATTTTTGCTTCAGCCTTGGTTTTCAGTGCACTAAGGCCAGTGGGCAGTACTATCCGTCCTGATCTATACATATGGAAGTGACTCCCTCTTCCCTTTTTGATGCCAATGAAAGGCTCCATTCCATTCTCTATACAGTTCAGAGGAATACATTTACATCATTCTGCACAGAGTAAAGGTTTGTCTACTGTACAATGTGTATAAGAGACACGCAGGAGAACACCTGCCTAAGTAATAGGCTGGCAAATGCAACCTTCCCTTTATACGGTGGATAGACCATCTTCCAGATAGGGACTAGGTAATGGCCATGGATCCCTGATCAGCGACAACCAAAAGCCTATCCCTGGTTGAAAATTCTCCTCACTGCCTTACTTTTCACTCTCATCCTACCCATCCTCACTACCACCGTTCTCACTTTTGGTCATACCTGATGCTGTGTTCCACTCTTACAACTACATTGTCCTCATTGCTTATTTCACTGCCCTTACTGCCCACAGGAATTGGCATAGCTGTTCTTTTCAACTTGACATAAATCTTGAAAACACCCTAATAAACTTGTGTAAATAGTCTGATGCTGCATCATAACAATAGAAAACTAGACTGAGTCATTATGGAAATTTCTATCCCTTAATAGGACTTTGTCAGTTATACATGACATGAACTTGTTAAAGGTTTTCAAGAAAGATTTTTAGATATATTCATGTGAAATGATTAAAATAGTTAAAAAAACAGTTTAGCCTAACTAGTTGTATTTTTTGTAGGGTGATTTTTTAATGTTTTATAGTTTAAAAGTAGACTTGCCATCATGCCACTCATGGGTGTGACTCAACGTGTGGTATTGTCTCCTTTACTTCCTTGTAGCAACAAATTATGCAATAATATTGAATAATCTTTAATTTTATTGGTTGAAGGAGAAGTCATGCAAAGTATTTTTGGGATTATTTGATTGGTTAAGGATTTATATTATTCTGTCAAGCAGTTTTCCTTAGTGTCATTTATAAATGACGAAATCCCATAGAGGGTTAACACGACTCTCTCAACACGACTCTCTCAACACGACTCTCTCAACTCTACCTTTGTCTCTGAGCACTTAAGATGTGGCCCGCTCACTATGTTCCCCTAACAAGGCTGGAGGCAGCAGCAGATAAAATGTTCCTTAAAGCATCGGCCATTAAGACATGCATTGTGCCCATACCACTCTCTCTCTCTCTCTCTCTCTCTCTCTCTCTCTCTCTCTCTCTCTCTCTCTCATATACACACACACACACACACACACACACACACACACACACACACACACACACACACACACACACACACACACACACACACACACACACACACACATACAAATGGCACTTTCTCCCACTCCCAGCACTGCGTGACACCCCACTAGTCTCTCTGTCCATCTGTCTGTCTCTTCCTCTGTTTCCACTCCTCCTCTTTCTACTCTTTGTGTCCTTCCATCTGCTCCCCCTCTCTCTTTCTCTCTCTCTCTCTTGCCCTCTCTCTCTCTCTATGTCTCCCCCTAGGGGTAGTGGTAGGGTACTGCTGTGATTTTGAAATGGACAGTGCACGGTATCCTTTGTGTTGGCCCCAGTCAGGGGGTCCCCCCTTCTTAGTGTGTGTGTGTGTGTGTGTGTGTGTGTGGGGGGGGGGGGGGGGGGGGGGGGGGGGGGTTACCATCAGGTCAGCATCACCCTGGTGTATTGGGGATTAACGTGGGGGAGGAGGTGACCAGCCCACGGCTCATAGACGGACAGATGGGGACAGGGTCGGAGCGAGTCGGGGAGTGTGTGTGTGTGTGTGTGTGTGTGTGAGAGAGAGACTGTATGTGGGTGTGTCCAGGGAGAGGGTATTTGTGTATTTTGGGGGGAAGGAGATGTGCTACAGTATTGTGTATGTGTGTGTGAGTGGGTAGGAGCCAGTAGATGAATGCATGTTGTGGTTCATGTATTTTATTCAGGAGCAAGATTTGGTGTCTACTTTGTATGTTGTATATTTGTGAGAGGGTGTGTGTGTGTGTGTGTGTGTGTGTTTTGAGGGGTGAATGTGTGTATGATGTGTGTATATGTATGTCTATAGGAAGGAGGTTGGGTGTGTATTGGGACGAGACAATGTGTGTGTGTGTGTGTTGGGGGAGGGGCAGAAATTGGTTGTGGGTGTTGTGTATATGGAAGGAGGCCACTACTGTTCTGGGGGAGGGGGAGTAGGTGTGTGTGTGTGTGTGTGTGTTTGTGTGTGTGTGTGTGTGTGTGTGTGTGTGTGTGTGTGTGTGTGTGTGTGTGTGTGTGTTGGAGGGGGTTGTGTCAGTAAGGGGAGTAAGGGGTGTTACACAAGGCAAGGGCGGGGGGTCCAGTGTTAGTTTGCTGATTGAGTATTTGGGTTAAGATATGATTAAGATTATTCCTGTACACATACACTACTTTGTAAATATATTTGCTGACCACTTAAGGAGCAGTGTTGGTTCTGACCTCAATGTTAAGTGCTATTAAACAAGTACACACACACACACACACACACACACACACACACACAGTACAATCCAGGTGTGTTTACTGAGAGAGTGTAATAATGTTGACTGGAGGAGTCTCTCACCATGGCAATAACTGCAGCTCCAGCCCAGCCATGTGTGTAGATGTGTGAGTGAGTGTAGATGTGAGATGTGTGTGTGTGTGTAGATGTGAGATGTGTGTGTAAGTGTAAATGTGTGTATGTGTGTGTGTGTGTGTGTGTGTGTGTGTGTGTGTGTGTGTGTGAAGATGTGTAGATGTGTGTGAGTAGATGTGTGTCAGGTGGTGAGAGGGAGGTGATATCTCTATCATCACAGGTGATTTAACTCAAGCGGAGTGGTGGTTAATAATGCATGCCTATGGATGGCCAGGGGATCAGGCCCTCTACTCTATTATGGATGTGGCCTCAAACAGCTCTTTAGCCAACCAACCCCCAACACAACGCACCTCAAACAAGCTCTTTAGCCAACCAATCCCCAACACAACGCACCTCAAACAGCTCTTCAGCCAACCAATCCCCAACACAACGCACCTCAAACAAGCTCTTCAGCCAACTAATCCCCAACACAACGCACCTCAAACAGCTCTTTAGTCAACCAATCCCCAACACAACGCACCTAAAACAGCTCTTTAGCCAACCAATGCTCAACACCAGAGAGAGAGAAGAGAGGGAGATCTTTGGAATACCCACATGCACCAGAGGAAGATCTGATCCACCCAGCAGCTATCAGTGTGAGGATGATACACATCTCACTGATGTAGACGTTCAAACTCAATGCTATGGGTTCTATCAGTGTGAGGAAGATAAATATCTCGCTGATGTAGATGTTCAAACTCAATGCTATGAGTTCTCCCACCTGCGCAGTTGCCATGGAGACACGTCTCTCCTCCTGTGTAATCAGTGGTTCTATAGGAAATGACATCATTACAGTAAGGTGTTTGGCCACTCATGTTTAAATAATACTGCACTCTGTCACTGCATTGCCACATAGAGCCAGCCGATTGCTCTAGAGTTTGTGTACTTGGAGAGTCAGGATCCACATGCAGGGTTGATGATGAGATTGCAGCTAATGGTTCCTCACGTCCCTTCAGGCTTGTAGAGAGCAAGTGCACTGGTTTAAGATGACCTGAGAGCTCTGATGTAGAGCTTATTAATCGGGAGGACACAGAGGAGTAAAAAACGTACTGCATATTTTAATGTACCTCATTACAGTGAAAAACGTAAAACTCTACTGCATATTTTAATGCACGTCATTAGATGTTGATCTGAACGTGCAGTTGGATTTGAGGATGTGCAGGGTACTGACCCTTTAACACAACCCTTTAACTCAACTCTTTATCACAACCCTTTAGTACCTTCCCTTTGTCAGACCACGGCCAGATCTGCTCCAGTGTTGTCTGCCATTCGGGGTCAAAGAGTAAAGGTGATGGTCTGCACACTGTAATGGCTCCAAAAAGTTCAACAGATCGTCATCTGATCGAAACGTTGCCTTTTTGACTGATAAATAACTTTTTGGAGCCATTACAGTGTGCAGACCATCACCTTTACTCTTTGACATGTTTTTTTGTCTGGCACCTGTTGAAACATTTTTTTGGATGTGCGCACCCGTCTCTCCAAATATGCCATTCGGGGTCACACACAGGTGATGGAGGTCAGGGGTCACACACAGGTGATGGGGGTCAGAGGCTCTGGAATTAGAACCCTGTGAATGACTCTAAAGGGGAAGGAAAGAGAGAGACAGAGAGAGAGAAAGAGAGAGAGGGAAGGAGAGACAGAGAGAGAGGGAAGGAGAGAGAGAGACAGAAAAGAGTAGAAGCAGTAAAGCAGGACTTGAGTGCAGAGATTGTGAGAGAAGCACAGAATGATTTGTAATAGTTTAGGACAGTGGTTCTCAAACGTATGGCTCTTCAATAGGCTGTTCAAGTGCCATTGCTATGACCAGCATTACAGCACTACATAATATTTTACATTGTACATGCTGTTTTGCAATGTTTTGCACATTGTACAGTACATACTGGTTCAAAGACTAGTTTAAATTGAACTTAAATGATGGTTAAGGATTGTGTTTGTTTAATTTGACATGCTTGAAGAAGAAAAATAAACATTAGGGAGACTCCCTGAGTCGGAGTACCACAGTTTGAGAAGCACTGCACTAAGAGACATGAGCGAGGAAGAGAGAGGTGAAGAAGTGGAGAAGGATTGGAAAAGAGTGGGAGAGAGAGGGAGAGAGAGAGAGAGAGAGGGAGGGAGGGAGAGAGGGAAAGAGTCTGTAGCTTTGCACTGATGTGGTACCCAGCACCCATCCTCGACTTACAGTAGCTGATTTCTGAGTCATAGTGTTGAAAACTGCATCTGCATGTTATCCCTCTCTAGTGCAGAACACACACCCACACACACCCATGCTTGCCGTGACCCTGCCCTGGGCTGAGGGGGGTAGGGTGTTTAGAGTGTGCAGAGGTTGGGGGGTTGGGCTCTAGGGCAGTTATGCCCAGCTCAGTATTGAGGGCGCACATGTGTGTGTGTGTGTGTGTGTGTGTGTGTGTGTGTGTGTGTGTGTGTGTGTGTGTGTGTGTGTGTGTGTGTGTGTGTGTGTGTGTGTGTGTGTGTGTGTAAAGAGGGGGTTATGCTCAGTGTTAATTGAGGCTGCATTTTTGTGTG
This sequence comes from Sardina pilchardus, assembly GCF_963854185.1. Classification (NCBI taxonomy): domain Eukaryota; kingdom Metazoa; phylum Chordata; class Actinopteri; order Clupeiformes; family Clupeidae; genus Sardina; species Sardina pilchardus. The sequence goes on from NC_085004.1 coordinate 8,293,754, forward strand.
TGGTGGGGCTTAGCTCAATATGTCAGGTTAAGCCCAGGCCAGTTCAGAGAGAAAAGGATGCTTGTGTGTGTGTGTGTGTGTGTGTGTGTGTGAGAGAGAGAGAGAGAGAGAGAGAGAGAGAGAGAGAGAGAATCAGTAAGGGAGTAAATTGGTCTGAGGAGGACCGTTATACCCTGTATGTGTGTGTGTGTTTGTGGGTGTTCGTGTGTGTGTGTGTGTGTGTGTGTGTGTGTGTGTGTGTGTGTGTGTGTGTGTGTGTGTGTGTGTGTGTGTGTGTCTGTGTGTGTGTGTGTGTTTGTGTGTGTGTGTGTGTGTGTGTGTGTGTGTGTGTGTGTGTGTGTGTGTGTGTGTGTGTGTGTATGTGGAGGCCAGGCTGGAGGTTGTGCATTGCTCTGGTGCAGGTACTTGTAATTCCAGTCAGGGAGCAGACAGAGAGAGAGTGTGAGAAAGAGAGAGGGAGTGAATGAGAGGGCAAGAGAGGGAGAAAGAGGAAGAGGGGGGGGCAGTCCTCAGCAGTCTATGTGTATCAGACTCTGAGTGAGTGGAACTCCACAGGCCCCCGAACCCTCTGCACTCAGGAGCGACGCCAGCACTGAGCAGCCAATCAGAGCGCAGACTCCCACCGCCCCACAATGCCCCCCCCCCTCCAGTAGGCATGGGGGAGTACAGGACCCGTGTCAGCCACAGTGATCAGATTATGGGTGTTATGCTTTTCATTTGTGAGCGCGCTCGCCGGCTCCACTGATGACCGTGGGCATGTAACATTAGACATGACGGCAATCGGGATTGCAGATTAATGCAGTCGGAATGCCGGGGCGGAATTCCATGATTGGATTTGTGCGGAAATTTCATTGTGGTCATGGTGTTCCATCAGGGGAAGCATAGCTTGGGAATCTAATGTATGTCAGTGACCTGAGGTTCCATTATAGGTCAGAGGGATATTCTATTAGAAGACAGTGTTTCATATAGAGATGTTCTGATTGATTTATTCTCCCTCTCTCTCTCTCTCTCTCTCTCTCTCTCTCTCTCTCTCTCTCTCTCTCTCATTCTGTATGCATTAGAAATGTATTCTGATCATGAACAATGTAGACTTTTGTACAGTTTTTTTTCTATATGGTTGTCATCATCATCATCATCATCATCAGCTGTATGCCTTTATTAATAAAATAAATATATAATATTCAGTAAATAAGAGATACCATATTAAATGTATAGATGTTTATGTTTGTGTCCTGTGTGTCACTCCTGTGGATGTGGACAGTTATGTATTTGGTACCATATTCAATGTATAGATGTTTATGGTTCTCCTCTGTGCCCCAAAGGTGTGGAGAGTTACCATATTTAATGTATAGATGTTTATGTTTGTGCCCTGTCTAAAGTGCCTGCTTGGTATCCCATACCCATCTCATCATTAAATGTATAGATGTTTATGATTATGCCCTGTGTGAGCCCAGGGTATGTAGAGTTGTACGTATGCAGAGTATGTACAGTAAATAATATAGGTGTTTATGTCCATATTATCTGTGCCCAGGGTGTGGCAAGTGCTGTCTAAAAAGCCTGTGTGTGCCCAGGGTGCTGTCTGAAGTGCCTGCCTGGCATCCCATACCTGTCTCATCATTAAATGTATAGATGTTTATGTTTATGCCCTGTGTGCCGAGGGTGTGTATAGTATAGTGTATAGTATATGAATGTATAGATGCTTATCTTCTCTGTGCCCAGGGTGTGGCGAGGGTGTGTATAGTATAGTGTATAGTATATTAATGTATAGATGCTTATCTTCTCTGTGCCCAGGGTGTGTATAGTATAGTGTATAGTATATGAATGTATAGATGCTTATCTTCTCTGTGCCCAGGGTGTGGCGAGGGTGTGTATAGTATAGTGTATAGTATATTAATGTATAGATGCTTATCTTCTCTGTGCCCAGGGTGTGTATAGTATAGTGTATAGTATATGAATGTATAGATGCTTATCTTCTCTGTGCCCAGGGTGTGGCGAGGGTGTGTATAGTATAGTGTATAGTATATTAATGTATAGATGCTTATCTTCTCTGTGCCCAGGGTGTGGCGAGGGTGTGTATAGTATAGTGTATAGTATATTAATGTATAGATGCTTATCTTCTCTGTGCCCAGGGTGTGTATAATATATTAATGTATAGATGTTGATGTTTATCTTCTCTG
>NC_085004.1:8300930-8325930 GCF_963854185.1 Sardina pilchardus
GGGACTGTGTGTGTTCGGCAGCAAATCAATCTCTCATTAGCATGTAAAATAACGTGTTAGATATTAAAAGTATTGCTTCAAATCATGTGTAATAATTTTGCAAAGACAGCAGTATTTGTACAGATATAGAATATCTGAAGATTTTGTAGCTTAATGTTGATTTTGTAGCTTAATGTGGGAGGAAATATCGTTGCTTTTGCCACTTGTTTGTTGGTTATGAAACGTATTGTGTGTGGCAGTTCAGTGTTTGGATGACGGCTAGTTACGTGTGGTCTGTAGCAGTATCCATGGTAGTCATAGCATCGGACTCACCTTATCGACTGATGTCTCTGATGCAAGCACTCACACTGCTGCTGTTGCTGCTGACAACGATGGAGGTGTTTTCTTCTTTGATATCAACACCACTCGAAGAGAAACAGGGCGAGTCCGATTCGACGATTTGAGTTCTCATTGCTTTCCTCCTCCTTCCTCTGAATATAAAAAAGGCTTTACATACAAAGAGCACGGATATAAATCTCTCACTAGCCAGGGCTATGATCTCTTCCACTTGGTTTCATATTTAACAACAGATCAATGAACTTTATTTTGCTATGGGCAGACGACGTAAAGAAATTAGCAATTGAATTAATCCTAATAGAGTGTCGTCCATAAAACACATGAAGAGATTTTATCGAGTGAAAATTATACGACTGGAGTGTAAATGCCAGAAGCCCGAGCTCTCTGTGGTAGAATGACTGCTTGGAACATCAGCTGCCATGGAAACAAAGGGCCCCTCAAAGACTTAGCCAGGTCTGCCACCTGCTGGTGGAATCAGAGCACAGCATGTTTAAACAAAGAGCCGGAGAAACCATATTGGATCATCACCTAGTGTGTGTGTGTGTGTGTGTGTGTGTGTGTGTGTGTGTGTGTGTGTGTGTGTGTGTGTGTGTGTGTGTGTGTGTTTTAATGTATGTATGTATGTGAGTGTACATATTCAATTTCAATGATTTTTTATTTCATTTTATTCATTTGTATAGCACCATAAACAATTCAGCCTTTCTCCGGGCAGAACAGAAGGAGACACTGGAACACATCTGGATTAAAACAAAACCAGTTGAAAAGGGGCATTTGTGAATGCTTGTGTGTGTGTGTGTGTGTGTGTGTGTGTGTGTGTGTGTGTGTGTGTGTGTGTGTGTGTGTGTGTGTGTGTGTGGTTGAAAAGGGGCATTTGTGAATGCTGGTGTGTAACAATGCTCCTCTGTCCCAGATCCACTACCTGATGGTGCTGTCGGCCAACTGGGCTTACGTGAAGGATGCCTGCAAGATGCAGAAGTACGAGGACATCAAGTCCAAGGAGGAGCAGGAGCTCCACGACATCCACTCCACGCGCTCCAAGGAGCGCCTCAACGCCTACACATAAGGCAGGAGCACGCCCGGGAGAGGAAGTCCAGCGATGTCACTTCCTGTCACAGGAGAGTGGTGACGCTGAGATGATCTCACTGGTGTGTCTCTCTACCACCCCATGACAACCCATTCTTTTCACACACAGACAGTATTATTAACATTATTATGATTACGATTACGATTATGGTTACTATGATTGTTATTATTATTATTATTATTATTTAGAAAATGAATAGGTAGTGTACAATCTTACACTTACCTTACAATGTACCTTTGCTTTATGTTTTTTTAATTACATTTTTACTCATTTTTAATAGGATTTTTTAAAAAGCTCTTTCTTTCATGTTATTTGTTCAATTTCTCATTTCTGTTATCCTTTTGTTAGGTTTTTTTTTCTTTCATTTCTGTCGTTTTTCTTTTATGGGTCGGTTCTGGGGTCTAATGGGTTCCAAGCACATTCCCCTCCTGTGTGTGAGCGTCTCTTCACAGATCTCGTTCTAAAGAACATCACACATGAAAGGGCCATCACTTCAGGAGACAAAAAAATAACAAAACTAAAAAAATAAGCACTCTTTTTTTAACCATTTGTGGGGAGGGAGGCCCAAAACCAGCTAATTCTGTATTATTCTCATATTATTTAAAGATATTGCAAATGTACCATAAAACTTTTTTTATTTACAGTCAATATTCAAGAGTCTAACCAAAATACTATAAGATAAAGGTTATTATTTTTGCTCGCGGTGCCAAGCCTGCATCCAGCAGAGCCAGGTCTGACTGTCAAACACATCAGGGGGTTCCTGCAGCCGTTGTTTGACCCTGCTGGCATCGTCACACACACACTTCTGATGGTTCTGGGGCACATCTGGCCCTGTTCTGATCCGGAACCGATACTGCACCAACACGGACCCGTGGTCGGGCGGAGACAGGTGTGTTGCGAACCCGGTCTCTGTGTGAAGCGCGGTGCCAGCCTGGTCTTACTGCTAGGTCTGCACACCTGTCTCGTCATACATGCACGCCAAACGTTTTAGAGCCCCTCCTCTTATTTTCGTACAGTAGAGAATGAGAACTAGAACAGGTAAGTAGGCAGTTTTGCAGTTTTCTGCTTTGTAAATACTCCTATGTAAATGTATACATGTACGTAAGCACTTCAACTTCAGGTAATAGCCTAATTCGTAACGAGAATCAAAACACATTCCACGCGTGGGCGAAAGAGGGAGACACACGGACGAGTCCAAGATGGAGGCCATGTCCTGATATTTTTGGAAGACGTTACAGATTGGCGGGAGATTTCATTCGGGGAAAAAAAAAAAAAAGGAAACAAATCACACACAACAACCAAAAAATCTTTAAAATGAAAAGGAATAATGAATTAAAAAGAAGATCAAAAACCTATAATAATGATATTTCCTGATGACGATTTAAAAAAAAATAATCACTTGTTGTCTTGCTTATAAATCATTATGCTATTGGACTACAGAGGTGTCTTATCATTCTTTTTACTGCCTGGCAATTCATGTTTTGTCAGTGTTATCAAAGAGCTAGTTTTGTGCACATATTGGATCATTGTGAGCTCTTTCTAGGTGTAAGTGCATTGGTATTCAACCACGTGTTGAATCTCTGTACTGTTAGGTAAACGACTGTGAATCTAGATGTTCTTTGTGGCATGGTCATGCATTAAATGGTAATCGTTTTACTGGAAACAAACATACGAAAAAATATAGAATTTTCATTTTACTTCTTAATTTCCTTCTTAATTTGGTCTCAGTTGTTTTAACATGTTGTGACCTCGCGTGAGGAGGCTCAACGCTCCTGTTTTTGAGTTCTAAACCATGTGCAGTATTTCAGCTCCTGTGCTCTCTGCATTTCACACGAGTCTTCTCTCAGCTTGTAGATGGTAGTGTTTGAGTTGTGTCTGTTTGGTTTGTGGTGCGCTTCTTTACCCATGTCCTGATCTTGCCTCCCCGTAATCTTGTTGCTCTCTTCAGTACTGACCTGGCGACGCTTCCCGCTCCCTCCTCATTGTAGCCTTTTGTACGTTCACCCAGAATGCATAGTAGAAGCCTGTAACCATGGATCTGTTCTGTACATACATGTGCCAACCGCTTCAACAGTGGCTTTTCTCAACTGTAGGAACAAACTGCTTGCGTAAATAAAAAGATGCACTGGTGTACTTGTTCATAAATATGCTCTGGCTCATTTATTGACTGCTTATGTGTGTGGGTCACTAACAAATGTGGCTTTTATAAACATGATTTAAAAATTATCAAAAAATTATAAAAATGATCTCTATGTCCCCAACTGACAAAGGCTGATGGAACAGATTTATATAATGAGGCTGTAGTTATGGTTATTATGGTTATGGTTACGTTTATAGGATTTAACAGAGGCTTTTATTCTGGACAGAATATGAAGAAGATAGTAGTGACATGACCATATTCTATTGTTCTCATTGTTGTAAGATTAAACACAAGCTATTGTATACGTGACTATAAAGTAAGACAACATCTACACCTGTATACGTTTAAGACAACGTTCATTGAGCTAAAGATAATGATAATTGCTATATACCTATTATATATGCATGCATACCTATATACAGTGCCTATAGAAAGTTATCATACCCTTTTGAAATAGTTACTTTTTTTGTCTTACAGCCTGAGATCAAAACCCATTTTAAAAAAAATCTTTTCCAGTTTTATTTACAAATGTAGCTGTACAACATCAAAATAATGAAAAAAAAGTAAACAGTTCTGAAAATTAATAAAAAATGAAAAACTAGAATAACAGGGTTGGAAAAGTCATCATACCCCTGACTTAATACTTTGTAAAGCTTCCTTTTGCTTTCATTACAGCCATCAATCTGTTTGGATATGTCTCTATTATAGCTTTGCACACCTAGATAGGGGAAGATTTGCCTAATTTTCCGTGCAGAAATGTAAAAATTTAGTCAAATTCTGTAGGAAATGGCGATGGACTGCTCTCTTCAAGTCAATCCACATATTTTCTATAGTATTTAAGTCAGGGCTCTGACTTTGCCACTCAAGGATATTCACTATCCTATCCTTAAGCCACTGCTTTGTTCTTTTGGCAGTATGTTTAGGATTTTTGTCGTGTTGGAAGGCGAATGACCTCCCCATCCTTAGCTGTTTAGGAGAGGGACGCAGGTTTTCCTCAAGAATTTTGGTGTACTTGGCAGCATCCATTTTCCCTTCTATCCTGACCAATTGCCCAGTCCCCGCTGAAGAGAAACATCCCCAAAACATAATGTTGCCCCCACCATGCTTCAAAGTAGGTATGGTGTGTTTTGGGTGTGTTTGGGTGTGTATACTGTGTTTGGTTAGCGGCTGGAGCTCAGTCCAAAAACTTCAATCTTAGTCTCCAAAAAGTTCGATCTTAGTCTCATCTGACCATATAAGCTTTTTCCACATGGTAGCAGAATATTCCAGATGTGTTTTTGCACTGAACTCCAAGCGCAATGTTTGGCGAAAACCAACACAGTACACCACCCAAAACACACCATACCTAGTGTGAAGCATGGTGGGGGCAACATTATGTTGTGGGGATGTTTCTTTTCAGCAGGAACTGGGCAATTGGTCAGGATAGAAGGGAAAATGGATGCTGCCAAGTACACCCACATTCTTAAGGAAAACCTGCGTCCCTCTCCTAGACAGCTGAGGATGGGGAGGTCATTCGCCTTCCAACACGACAATAATCCTAAACATACTGCCAAAAGAACAAAGCAGTGGCTTAAGGATAGGATGGTGAATATCCTTGAGTGGCAAAGTCAGAGCCCTGACTTAAATACTATAGAAAATATGTGGATTGACTTGAAGAGAGCAGTCCATCGCCATTTCCTACAGAATTTGACTAAATTTTAACATTTCTGCACGGAAAATTAGGCAAATCTTCCCCTATCTAGGTGTGCAAAGCTATAATAGAGACATATCCAAACAGATTGATGGCTGTAATGAAAGCAAAAGGAAGCTTTACAAAGTATTAAGTCAGGGGTATGATGACTTTTCCAACCCTGTTATTCTAGTTTTTCATTTTTTATTAATTTTCAGAACTGTTTACTTTTTTTTCATTATTTTGATGTTGTACAGCTACATTTGTAAATAAAACTGGAAAAGATTTTTTTTAAAATGGGTTTTGATCTCAGGCTGTAAGACAAAAAAAGTAACTATTTCAAAAGGGTATGATAACTTTCTATAGGCACTGTATATATACCTAATATAGCTTATTATGCCGTGTAGACTTTAGAGAGGTAACCTCCTCCTTAACAGATGTATAGCTCCGCGTCTGAGCGGTGCTTCCAGAGATGCTCAAGGATAAAGCTTTAATCAGAGTGCCATGTTAGATTCTGACCTGGCCTTACCAGGCCACACACACACACACACACACACACACACACACACACACACACACACACACACACACACACACACACACACACACACACACGCATTTCATAGCACTCCAGAGATTCTCCAGGATAAAGCTTTAATCGGGTGTGCCATGCTAGATTCTGACCTGGACTTTGGCATCCGTCTGTTACGCCAACACAGGTGGGCAATCCATAACACTAACACAAACACACACTGCACACACCGCACACACACACACACACACACACACACACACAACTCTGTGTTTCCTTCTGTCTAGGCATTGATTTCAGAATGATCCATTAACGTTATATTGGCTGAGATCTCGGCTGAAATGCACTATGATCTAAAAGGACAGCAAACACAAGATTTTCTTTTACCCTTGAGTTACCTTCAAATCTTACTGACATGTTTTATCCTTGGGGTCAATATGACTCCAGCTAAATAAACCCTAAAATGATTACAATTCATATTGCCCATTTTTTTTGTGACAGGTACTTAACAAGAGTGTAATAACCACCATCAAAAGCCCTACATAACAATCCCACCCCCCACACCCCTTTATGAGCCCTGGAACCCTGGCTGACAATATTGCCAATCCAGTGTCAGCAGCCCAAAGGCATGCTGTTACTTCACCTTTTGACTTATTCAGTCCTGCCAAAATGACTTAATATGTACTTGTATATGTAATATTGATAATAACAATATGTTCTCATACTATAACAATAATAATATCCATAATGTGTCAAATATTCAGATATCTTATGGTTCATACAGCTAAATCGGCTTGGGTCAAACTGACCCCAAGGAACGCCAATGTACAAACATATTATTTCATGCTCACTCGGTTGTACCCTTCAAATGAGGAAAAGTCATTAAAAAAAGTGAACCATATATTTTATGATAAACATTGCTTGGATAACGGGAGGGATAAACAAGACACATTTACAATGAACATATATGAGATATTTATAATATAACCCCCCACCCAATAAAACCACACCTCCTAACACACCCCCCCCCCCCCCACACACACACACACACACACACACACGCATACACACACCCACCCAAACACACACACACACACACATGCACATGCCTATACACACACACACACACACACACACACACACACACACACACACACACACACACACACACACACACACAAACACACACACACAGGTCCTTCCCAGGTTTACGGGGTCACTCCATACCTCCTGTCCCACCCCCCTGTCTGCCTGCCCTGCTTATCCCATGTGATCTAATATATCATTCCATGCCACTATGACAAGGGCGCTAATAGGATTAGCACCCAGACACAGGCGCTAACCTTTGCCAGGCCGTCTACAAGGGCCTTGGCGAGGAGAGGAGCCCAAGATGGAGCCAGAGCTCTGCTCAGCCAACAGGTGCAGCACATTCCGTACAGACGCATTCACTGCCAGAACTAGAGTTTTAAGGGGAATATTGTGATTGTTGTTGCCATTGCCCGGCAAACCTCATGACTGCTTTAGCAATCCTGATCTCTGTTGTCACGGTAACATTAAGGTTCTAAATGGCTTTGCATTTTAACAAGCACACAAGCGTCTGGGGTAGACATGCTCATCATGGCTGAAAATGGGTTCCATTTAGGCGATAACTATTTATCTCCGAAAAAAATAAACAACAGCATGTTTGTCTTTATATAACTGTCTTTTTGTTTGCATGTGTGTGTGTGTGTGTGTGTGTGTGTGTGTATTTGAGACAGAGAGAGAAAATGTAACTATTTTAAAGTCTTTTAAAAGCATGTTTGTCAACCTCTCACTGTGCTCTCACTATTTTCTACACACACACACACACACACACACACACACACACACACACACACACACACACACACATACACACACACACACACACACACACACACACACACACACACACACACACACACACACACACACATGCACGCACCCCCCTCTTCACTCTCATTTCAGACATAGCTGTAAATCCTGGCCCAGGCTACAGCTTGCACCTTTGTGTCATTATGAGGGTCTGCACGCAAAGGAAACCTCTAGACTCTACACTACACTACACTACCACCATACTGGAGAGAGAAAGAGGGAGAGAGGGCAAAAGACAGGGAAAGAGAAAGAAGGAGGGAGAAGAGAGGGAGAAAGAGAGGGAAAGAGAGATAAAGAGATGGAAGGAAAGAGAGAAAGAGAAAAAGAGAGGGGATCAAGATCAGGGAGACCTCTGGATTCTACACTACACTACCACCACAATAGAGACAGAGAGAGAGGGAGAAAGAGAGGGAAAGAGAGGTGATCAAGGAGAATAAAATTAAATGACACATTCATGACACATTATCGCCTGCATAATGTCTGTAAATAAATTTTACTTTGCTAAATAAAGATGACTTATGGTAGTGTGACTACATTTTCTGTATGTGTGTGTGTGTGTGTTTGTGTATGTGTGTGTGTGTGTGGAGAGAGAGAGAGCGCGCAATAAACTGTGTTTGAGACAGAAGAGAAAAAGACAGAGACTGAAACGTGGGATTGAGACACGCGTAAAGAAATAGAGAAATGGAGAGAAGCGGGCGAAGGAGTGACTGTTGGAGCAGCAGCTCGTGATGGCGGTCCGGAGGAAAGATGACGGGACGGGATCGACCCTGTGGGAGGAGCAATCATGACTGAGACGAGCAACACTGGACTGTGTGGGTGCAATGGCGGCCTAGCTAGGAGAGTGACGCTGGACTATGTAGGCGCAATGGCGGCCTAGCTAGGAGAGTGACGCTGGACTGTGTGGGTGCAACGGCAGCCTAGCTAGGAGAGTGACGCTTGACTGTGTGGGTGCAATGGCGGCCTAGCTAGGAGAGTGACGGTGGACTGTGTGGGAGCAGCAGGGAGTGATGACGGCCGAGAGGAGAGATGCCGGACCGTGTGGGCAGCCTGACACGTGAGGAGGAGCCTCTTGCTCTGTGTGCCTGAGGTGTGCTAGCTGATTAGCGTGAGGAGGAGCCTCTCGCGTTGTGCCTGAGGTGTGCTAGCTGATTAGCGTGCGGCCCTAATACTAATTATTCCCCCCCTCCTCCCACTGAGCGACCTACTCTCAGGAGAAATCCCTCTGCTAAGCCTCTTCACCCTTTACACACACACACAGACACACACACACACATACACACACACACACAGACACACACACACACCTTTGGCCTCACCCCGCCCACGTCAGAGGGAGATTGCAGCAGACAGGACAGTGCGAATGAGCGTAGCTGGAATAAGAAAAAAAAAGAACAAGCAAACGGACTATTCTATTCACCACTTTTATGAGTGGCTTTGGAGGAGGCCTTTGGAGGTTATTTTCTTGCTTCTCTTTGGTGTGTTGGTGGCCCCGGCGACGTTGCGCTCTCCTCCCATGAGTGCGGATGTGTCTCCTCCACGCTGTCCTGCTCGGGTGACTCTGCGCGGCGAGGCTCGGCCAGGCCTGGACGTGTGAACCATGCGCAGGCCGCCCGCCTCCTTTCATCGCTTCCTCCTCTTCCTCGCCACCCTCCTCGTCCTCCTGGGACCCAGCCTTGGATTCTGCCCGTCCCAGTGCACCTGTGTGTTCCACGGACGCAGCGACGGCACGGGCTTCAGGTAGGAGCGCTCGTTCACACACCGACCAGCCGTTAAGCTGCTTTACCCTTCAGACCAGGGACAATGGCAACCACGATCAGCCTTATAATCAAAATAAAGCAGTAAGGACTATGAAATAAAAGTAATACTAGCAATATTAATATTCTACAGTCAGATTTGGGAGTATAGAAAATGAACTATTCCTTTTTTGGAGAAATGATGCTGCTTTAATGGAGGGACATGCTTAGAAGACCCTCTAAGTGAATTAGAAAATAATTATATTTTTGTGATTGTGGTGGTTAAGTATGTCATATCAACCTAAAATAAATTAGTTTCTGACAGACATAAATGCCTGAGCCCTTGTCTGAATTACTCAGTGTATGAATGGGTACATTTGTCACTCAAGAATGGCAGGTAGATCTAATAATGTAATTACAAATATTGACCACACATAATGGTATCATGGTAGAATTGACACGTGGCGTGGACCAGGTCGATTAATCCCTGACCCATCATCAGCTGGTCAGGTCCCGCACCACAGTAGGGGCTAAACAGGCCCAGTGGAGTCACCCACTACACATCTGCAGCTTGCAGTCACACCAATAACACAGCAGAGCAGGACAGAACTACAGCTATAGTCTACATTCACTCTCACTCCCCTCATTTCACTTCATTGGTTGATTTGTTCATTGCATTTATCGACATAATCTCTTTATTTTAACGTCTGGATCCCCAAAGCCCTCTCTGACAGTGTTCATTTGTCAGTGGCATAATGTGAATAAAGACTTCAGACTGAACTGAATGGGATTATCAATTAGCTAATGTACTCAACCAAGTTCATCAATTTGTTCATCTATTTAATATGCAGGACTTGATTCCCTAAAGGGCTTTGACTCAGTGATGATCATTGATTAAGGATCGTTAAATCATCAATGGGGCAGTGGTAGCATATGTGGTAGCGCAGTGGTTAAGGAGCTGCGCTGGAGCCTGAAAAGTTGTGGGTTCAATTCCTGGTTTCCACCGTTGTGCCTCTTGAGCAAGACCCTTAAGTTGCTCCGGGGGCAGTGTAGTCCCTTGTAAGAGAATTGACATACTGTATGCAAGTCACTTTGGCTGAATGAATGAATAAATGTAAATAAGTGGAACTGAATTATATTACTAAGGCAAAATAATCAAGATGCAAACTTTTATTCCAGCCTCTGGCCGTTTAGACGAACTAATAAGCGATAAGCAATAAATAAACAAATGAATGATTAATTGATGCAGGTAAGCACATAAGAGTAAACCTCAGCAGAATTGGGCCATTTTAAGGTATGTCTTTACCACACCAAGGCCCCTCTCCATGAGCTGGCCACACTCTTCACTCAGTAATGTGCAGATGTGCAAGTCATGCTTACTGTGTTTTCAACACTCCTAGTTCTAATACATAAACAGTCCTAAGACCATTTTATCACGACAGATAATCACCAAAATACACACATATGGCATACAAATATGAAGGTGTAACATACTGTACGTCCTACAAAGAATCAGATAGATATTCAAGCTCAAGAGCAGCCAACACCAAGACTGCTCTGACAGGACAAGGATGGTTTGGAAGAGGTGAACCTTCATGCAATTATTTAGTTTAGATTTTGTTTTTAGAGAAAAAATCCTACACACTATGGGCATGCAATATCAACAAATGCTTCTGAATTGGGAGCCACTTGATTTGTTATCTTCTTTGTATCCAGTAGTCCTGCTTATCAATAGGTCGGGTGCCTCTCAACATCTCTCCACGATCCTCGATGTGCGTTCCCACTGATCTATAACTAACACTGGATAGACTATCGCATTGTTGCCTCCCCATCATTCTTTATCTAGATCAGTGAAAGCAAGGATCGAGGAAGGAAGGGAGGGTGCATAAAACCCCATATGGCATCCAATGATTCTAGAGACTCAAAGTGTGTGTTCTGTGTGTGTGTATCCCAGGTCAGTACTCTGTAACGACCAGGACATGTCGGACATCCCAGTCAACGTTCCCGTGGATACGGTAAAGCTGCGCGTGGAGAAGACAGCGGTGCGGCGTATCCCGGGCGAGGCCTTCTACTACCTGCCGGAGCTGCGCTACCTGTGGATCACCTACAACAACATCATCTCCGTGGACACGGCCAGCTTCTACAACCTGAAGGTGCTGCATGAGCTCCGACTGGACGGGAACGCCATCTCGACCTTCCCCTGGGAGTCTCTGCCCGAGATGCCCAGCCTGCGCACCCTCGACCTCCACAACAACCGGCTGACCAGCATACCTGCCGAGGCCACCCCTTACCTGGTCAACATCACCTACCTGGACATCTCCAGCAACAAGCTGGCCACGCTGCCCTCCGACCTGCTTGACCTCTGGCCGCCCTTCTCAGGGGTCATGCCCAGCAGTAACGACACCAGGGTGGTTCTGGGTAAGTACTCATGATCTCCGCACCATCATCATCATCAGAGACGTGGTCTCTCTTTTGGCCTGTAGCAAGAGTGATAGACCTGGTCTCTCTTTTGGCTCATAGCAACAGTGATAGACATGGTCTCTCTTTTGGTGTAAATCAATATTTTAAATTGGGTCAAATAAAAAAATTCATTAATTTCATGCAAACTCTTTTCTGAAGTTGGTGTAAATTCAAAATGTAAATTGGCTTGAATGGAAAATGATAGACGTGGTCTCTCTTTTGGCCCATAGCAACAGCGAGGACGTGGTCTCTCTTTTGGCCCATAGCAACAGTGATAGGCGTGGTCTCTCCTTTGGCCCACAGAAAGAGTGATTGTCTGGTGAGTTCTTTGTTGCGGAATTAAGAAAAAACAAAGATGAAAAGAACTTTAGGCGTTATTGATCTGTGGTCCTCACATCATCAGAGATGCAATGTCTCTTAGCAACTGTCTGTCTGGTGAGGGAACGGGTACCATGTACAGAATCTGTGGTGCTAAATGGCTGTTGAAGTCTAATCTTGTAATCTTGTATGACTGAATCACACTGATCACACTGGCCAGTGACAGATGCTGGATTTGTGGAGTGGAACTGTGAGCGAGCTGACCGAATGTTCAGGCGCTATCGTTACAGGGTCTGAGCGGACCGAATGTTCAGGCGCTATCGTTACAGGGTCTGAGCGGACCGAAAGTTCAGGCGCTATCGTTACAGGGTCTGAGCGGACCGAATGTTCAGGTGCTGTTGTTACAGGGTCTGAGCGGACCGAATGTTCAGGTGCTGTTGTTACAGGGTCTGAGCTGACCGAATGTTCAGGTGCTGTTATTACAGGGTCTGCTCCACCACAACCTCTTCAACCTAGTTAGTTTGTTATGTCCAGATGTGGGGTTGAGTTTGGTCCTTATGTCCATCTTCGTCCATACAGTTCATCACAGAGGGTATGTCTCTACTGTGCTTGCTTTGTCTGTAGCTTTACACTATGTGATATACAGTGTGATGCAGACATACAGGGTTTACCAATACGTAGACAACTGCTGAATGGATCTACATGATCAATATCAAACAGATTTACTTCTCCTCTGAATAGTCTTCAAAGACTCTTGGACTGAAAATCAGCACCCTCACCCTCTGTCTCCTGTGACGAATCTAGCGTTAACTACAAATCTCGCATTAACTTTTTGTGGGGCAAAATGTGTCAGCCCAGGTCAGCTTCACCAAATTAGGACCTTGACATTTAACGTGCGTCAGGCCCATAGGTCCCTCAGCCAAACCGCCCTGTGTGGCATCATGCTCTCTCCCAGGCCAGCTCTGCAGTGTAGCATCATGCCCTCTCTGATAGCCATGCCAGGCAGCTCCCAGATCAGCTCTGGTAGTGTGATCCTGTTACAACAACCTCCTTACACACAAGCTTTTGCAATAATATCCGTACATGTGTGATCAGATGTTACTGCCTGATGAAACCGCAGTCATACTAGGTGTGTGACGCTCCGCATTCAACATGCAAGTGTGTTGTGTGCAAATACAAACACACACACATACACACACACACACACACAGTTGGAGCAGTGAGCTCACTAGGAGCACACACACACACACACACACACACACACTCACAGAGCACAGGATGTCAGGAGAGATTGGTTGGTATGGCCAACAGTGGCATATGGGTGACTGCTGCTGGGTATAGCCAAGGGTGGCATGAGGGGTACTCCTGGGTATAGCCAAGGGTGGCATGAGGGGTACTGCTGGGTATAGCCAAGGGTGGCATGGGGGGTACTGGAGGGTATAGCCAAGGGTGGCATGAGGGGTACTGCTGGGTATAGCCAAGGGTGGCATGAGGGGTACTGCTCGGTATAGCCAAGGGTGGCATGGGGGGTACTGGAGGGGTACTGCTGAGTATAACCAAGGGTGGCATGAGAGGGGTACTGCTGGGTATTACCCAAGGGTGGCATGAGGGTTAGAGAGTGCAGGGTGTCAGGAGATGTTTGTATATAAAGGAATCTAGATGCTGCATTTGGCGTTGTGGCATGCGTTTACGTGGCAGCCATATTGGGCGGTCAAATTTTGGTCATTATGCATTGAGAATGTACGGTAGTGTTGATGGTATATGGTAATATATTGAGGGAGGAGGGTGCAGCCAGGTTGACAGAGCGTGTAGTGTACAGTATATGTGTAGGGTACAAAGAGCCTGGCCCCGTGTCTAGTGTGTGTTTGAGGGAGGAAAGTACAAAGTAGTTCAAAATAACTGTAGTGAAGGAGGAGAGCAGTGACCCCACCAGGCCTTGACTCCGGGAGAGAGCAGTGACCTGCAGCTTGACCAGGCTTGTTGCTATGGCAGTTGTAGTGCATATCGTACTTTACCAACTATTAGCCTCGGTTCATACATTGATTTTGCAACATTTCTTCAGGTGTGAGCATTTGAGGGGTGAGCATTAGAGGAGTAAGCATTTGAGGCTGGCAGGTGCAGGATGGCTGGTCAAGGATGTAGTTTGCATTGACACAGAGACCCACATGCCATGTTGATTCTGACGTGCAGTGGCCATGTTGAGGAGAGATGCCAGTCAGGGCGTCCACGAGGGTGTGTGGGGGGGGGGGGGGGGGCACTCCTGCAGAAGGGGACGGCCTCTCTCCCTCTGGGGGCGTGGCACAGAGGCCAGTTTGAGGTCAGCGTCTCTAATCCCAGCGGAAAAAAGCCGGCTGCGCTCGCCAGCGCGCCGGCCGAGGGAGGGAGAGGAGGGATTAGGATCGGGCAGGAGGAGGGCACACGGCGTTCCCAGTGGAGGACAGGCCCGGCCGGAAACACACCCCACACCTGGACCCCACACCTGTCTCACACCCCTCTCGTCTCGTCCCCGTACCTTTCACACACTCCCAACCCTCTCCACGTTTTCTTGCTCTCTTTGCACGACTAAGTGACTCATTGTGTTCATTTTGTAGAAAGTGCCAGAACAGATGAAATCGTGCCATCTGCTGCAGTACACGAGCAAAGCTTCAGCAGCTTCAGCAAATACTGTGTCACCGGCGCCTGATTGCTTTTGCATAGCTCTTGTAAAGATGCGTGAAAGGACAATGAGGGGTTTGTTAAAGTCTCAGGCCTCAGGAGGACATAGATGACCTTCACTCATATTCCTCCATGTGCTAAGTACTGTGAAGGGTCTGATCGACCTCTTCCCAGAATTCATGAACATGCACAGAATGTGAGAGGAAGCTCTCTATGCTCATACCTGAGCCAGAGCTTTATTTAGCCTGGACAGGCTTCCCTCAGTTAAGAACGGCCTAAGCTGGTAATGGGGCTTCCGTAAACAGTGTGTGTGTGTGTGTGTGTGTGTAAGTGCAGAATGTGTGTTTGTGTTCTATATGCGCGTGTGAACCTAATACAGTAGCCTGTGTCTGCTTGTGTCTGCCTGTGTGTGCCTGCCTTCTCTTGCTTTGCGTGTGTGTGTGTGTGTGTGTGTGTGTGTGCAGAATGTCTGTTTGTGTCCTATATGCGTGTGTGATCCTAAGACAGTAGCCTGTGTGTGCCTGTGTCTGCGTGCCTTCTCTTGCTTTGCGTGTGTGTGTATCGGAAGCCAAAGAGGATGAAGTGGGAGCACTTTCAGTGGTTTGGACACACACCCTGTGTTTGATCTCATCTCCCTCCTGTGCAGGACTAATGTCATTTGTGGCTGTTTAACGGACACCTGTCCAGTCATGCGACAAGATCACTGGAAGATGCTAGAAAAGATGCTGCCCATAGCCGATCAATAGGAATCCCAGAGCTGCCAACTCTCACACATTTGAAGTGCACTGGGCTCTGTTCACAGAGGGTGACTGGATTAGAGTGACCAGACGTCCACGGTTTCAGGGGACAGTTCCCGTGTTTGGTTGCCTGTCCCTGGAAAAATACAGAAAAACTACCTATGTCCCCATTTTTTGAAGATAAAACAAAAAATCATTTTTGAGATCATGTCCCCGGTTTTGGTCTCAGACATCTGGTCACCTTAGATTGGATGCATAATTAAATAGTATATACAGTACGATCACAGTGAGTATATAATCATAGTGAGTATCTCCAAAACAACATATGGCCTGAAGAACAGTGCTCCCAGCATATAAGAGTGTTGAAGTGATGCACACATGCTAATAATAGTCCCGTGTGATAATGCTTTGTGTACCTGCTTAGCCGTTAGTCACCGCCGTGTTGTTGTCAACACCTAGCATGCACAGGAGCTCTGTGATTGGCTGCTCTCTGGACACAACAATGGTGTCTTCATGTGGTCAGAATGGAACCAAGCAAACAGGGTTCAGTTATGGAACAGAGAGTGTCCTGGCTGTTTAGCTTGCTGTTAAGCCTGCAGTTTGGAGAAGGCTCATCGTCTTCCTCTGAGTTTCCATCACAGTGTGTGTGTGTGTGTGTGTGAGTGTGTATGTGTATGTGTGTGTGCAGGGGGGGTGGGGGTTAGACTGTTCACACCCAGGCCCAAACATTTCTCCCTGTCAGACCCCTGACACACACACACACACACACACACACACACACACCTCTTTGAGTGTTGCATTTACACCTAGTACTCAACAGCTGTCTCTTCCTGTCTACTGCTGTTGTGACAGCCAATGTACAGTACTGTATGTGTGGGCATGTACTCTCTCTGTGTGTGTGTGTGTGTGTGTGTGTGTGTGTGATAATCTATGGACACATATGTGACCCCATATAAGCAGTGTTTATGGGTTGCACCTGATATTCCATGACATGGGACGGAGAGTTATGTTTCCGATGGGTGAAAGGAACGTCTCTAAAGAGACATTTAACTACAAACAGGTTGTCAATGAAGAACAGTTAGAAGAACGGTTAGACTTGCATAAAAAAACTTGACTCGTGTATTGCAAAGAAGAAAAAATGAATTAATGTAAAAAGAATCTGCTTAGACGATGCCAACAAACAAAGCCAAAAAATGTCAAATAACATCTTAGAAACATGCCGAAATAATCTAAAATAGAACCATACCGATACAAACTTAAATAGAACCATCCTGATATACTGTAAATCCTACTGCTGTGTCTTAGAACCATGCTGATATGAACTAAAATGCTCTTGCTTCTCGTAGGTCTCCAAGACAACCCCTGGTACTGCGACTGCAAGATCTCCAAAGTGATCGAGCTCTCCAAGATGGCCGAGACCCCCATCGTCCTGATGGACTCCTTCCTTGCGTGCAGCGGGCCGGACAACCTGGCGGGGGTTCTGTTCCAGCGGGCCGAGCTGGACCAGTGCGTGAAGCCGTCGGTGCTGACCTCGGCCACCAAGATCACCTCTCAGCTGGGCAGCAACGTGCTGCTGCGCTGCGACGCCACCGGGAAGCCCACGCCGGACCTCTCCTGGACCAGAGCCGACGGCTCGCCCTTCAACCACACAGGTAAGACACACACCTGTGCAAACGACACACACACCTGTGCAGGTAGCCAACCACACGGGTAAGACACACACCTGTGCAAACAACACACACACCTGTGCAGGTAACCCACCCATGGACAGGTAACCCACCATGCGCAGGTGGCATGTTCTGTTCCATTAGCACACAATGGCACAGGTAAAAGTACAGGCAACTCACACCTGTGCAGGTAACCCACCCATGCACAGGTGACATGTTCTGCTGTGACCTCAGAACATGTTCTGACGTCTGCTGTTCCATCAGCACACAATGGCACAGGTAAAACCACAGGTAACCCACACCTGCTCAGGTAAGACACACTAGCACAGTCTATATGTGTCAGCAGACTTACCTACCACCTAGATAGCTAAAGCCCCTCTGTACTGCATCCCTCCTGACCTACATGACAACAGATAAAGCTCCTGTACCTACAGTACTTAATCAAGAGCGCTGACTAACCCCTAACATTAATCCCCTAATGTTAATCAAGAGCGCTGACTAACCCCTAACTTTAATCCACTCATGTCCCTCGAAGGACCCACCGGACACTGACCACTGTCCACTGTGGTACTGTAGGTTGCCGGTTGCAATATAGATTCATGGTATGTAGGTCAATCTTACTGTGGCTTAATGTACAATATGAAGGTGAGTAGTCAGTACACTGACCACTGCTCTAGCAAATTGCTGATGCATGGTTTGCAGGGTTTCGGATTATTCTAGAGCTTTCACCTTCAAACTCTGTTAGTCTCTCTCTCTCTCTCTGTGTGTGTGTGTGTGTGTGTGTGTGTGTGTGTGTGTGTGTGTGTGGCTGTGCAAGTCTGAACCATAAGTTATCCTCAGATAACAAGCTCATCATAGTAGTTTAAAAATCAATATTTTTCAGCAGATCTACAAATATGTAGAACATACATGAAGACGTATTTGAGAATGTTGCACAATGTATCAATATTAGGGTCCCTGTTTTTCGTAAGGAGTTCATAATGTCCACACTGTTCTCATGGCACACAAAGTCCTGCTGTCTGTATGATAGAGTAGTCAAGTATGTGCGCCTGCATGACTTAAGCCTGCATGGCTGCTGGCATAGTTTGGAACATATGCAGACCGTGCCAAGTATCAATGATGACGCAAGATCTTGCACTCTTCTGCTTAAAGCACTGCTGAGAGAACTGGCCTAAATGATGGAGAGAGGGAGAGAGAGAGGGAGAGAGAGAGAGAGAAACTCTCTTCATGTTGAGCCAAGGGAGGTTCTGTGAGGGATATGTGAAGAGAACAGCACAAGCAGCCCCACTGATTCAGCAGAAGCACTGGGATCATTTGGAAATGGTGCTGATGTTTGTCGGAGCGTTGCCCTTGCACGGCTGTGGATGATGGGGATGGCAAGAGAAAGACCTGCTGTGACCATCATGTCCTCATAAGACCTCCAATAGGACGTCCTAGGACACAGTATTGCATTTCACAGATCATTCTGAAATGGATCAGGTCCGAATATGCTGCAGATGTGGGCAAGATCGCTAATCCAGGACCAGACTTGTTCACCTCCAGGCATTATACAAGCCTTTTTGTCTAGTAGTACACATGAAACATTAGATTGTTAAAACATGAGGAAGTCTCTGCTAGAATTTAGGTGAATGTCATCTCTGGTTGTTTTTGTCAGCGGTTGATTGTGTCATTGGTTATGTGTCCTACTGGCTGGACTTGTCATTGGCTATTTAGTTCACCGACTCCCTTATGACTGGTCTCACTGTGTTTATGTGACCGATGTCTTGTTTCTGATCCCCCACCAGTGGTGCAGGAGTCGCCTGGAGAGGGAGTCCGCTGGTCCATCATCGGCCTGAATGGGATCCTCTACAAAGACGCAGGAGACTACCGCTGCAAGGCTAAGAATGTGGCGGGGAACGCCGAGGCCTACATCACCATATCGGTGGCGGGTGAAGGCGGCACCACCCCCGTCCCCCCACAGATCACCCCCAGGAGCCCCGGGTGGGACACCAGCCGGGGGTCAACCACGGCGCTAACGGGCCCCACACCCCTCTCCTCTCCATCCTCCTCTGGAACCACAAGCAGCAGCAGCACCACCACCATCACCATCACCACCACCACCACCACCACCACCCTGGCGCCCACCACCACAACCCCCAAGAAGGGACTGGGCCCAGGGGGAGGGATCCAGAGGTCTCCCCCCGCAGCATCTCGGAAGGGTGGGAAGGGTGCCGCAGCGGAAGACGACAAAAACAGGAAGAAGCCCGATGCCAAGCCCGGCCTGGTGGACATCCAGGTAACTATCTCAATGCACTTTATTTGCTTGATGGATCAGACTGCCCTCTGTGTTCTACAGTATGTATTTTTTATGTACTACAATAAAGAAAACAAGCACTTTTTAATGATTGCTGTACTGGTTAGATGTTCAACTGCATTTCATTGTACTGGTTGGTTGTACTAACTTTTGTAACAACAATAAAGTTGAATGTAATTTAATATAATATAAAAGTAATGTAATGAAATGTAATCTAACCTAATGTAATGCAATGTAATCTAATGTAATCTGAGGTGGTGGAGGAGACGATGGACAGTGCGGTGGTGGTGTGGACGTCGGAGGGGATGCCCGGCGATGCGCCCGTGTCCATCCTGTGCACGCCGACGGACGGCGGGGAGGGCGGCGAGGAGGAGACGCGCATCAGCACGCAGGCGGGCCGCGCCAAGGAGCTCCTGGAGAACCTGACGCCGGGCCAGAGCTACAAGGTGTGCTTGGCCACCAAGGCCACGGCGCCGGGCAAGGAGCAGTGCGTGGACTTCACCACGCTGGGCGACGGAGAGAGCCCCATGCTGGTCATCGTCAGCGGCATCGCCTGCGTGCTGGCCGTGCCCCTCATCCTGCTGCTCACCTACAAGATCGTCTCGCTCTACTGCCGAGGCTCCGGCGGGGGAGGGGGCGACGGCGGCGGGGGCAGCCAGGAGGACCTGTCCAAGGAGTCCTACGTCAAGTTCGAGACGCTGACCATGAAGCAGCGGGCGCTGAACGGCCAGGTGCCGTCGCACGACCTGTGGTCGCGGCGCTACACGGAGTCCGAGCGCATGCTGCTGTGCTCGCGGTCCAGCATCGACTCGCAGATGACCTACAAGAGCGACAGCTCGCGCTCCGAGTACCTCTGCTAGCCACGGCTCTCAGGTGGAGGTGTGCAGCTTACAGGTCACAGGTCACAGGTCACAGGTCACAGGTCACAGCCACCGCTGTGTTTTGTCCTGTTGGCTTCTGTGTCAGGCGGGCTTTAACGGGCCCAACACTGACCAGCAGCTGCTGACTGGGCCGGGCTCTGGGTCTGACGGCGTTCATGGATTACGTCCAGTAAAACCCGGAACCTTTGGAACCAAGGTCTGCAGTGGGAACCACGGCTGTGCAGACAGACTGAACAGCCTTCCAGGTTCCTCTGGAATGTAAAGAGATTAAAGTCCTGGAGACAAACTCTTGTAGAACCCTCTGGAACAGGGTTATTCACCTCTTCACTAAGGATTTCATAATGGTTTTAGTGACACTGTTAGCTGTCAGTTCAACACAACACAAAGGAACTGAATATTTCCCACACTGAGGTTTTCAGTAGTAATAGATGTATGCTACTGAGAGCCAAAACACACAAATACACACTACGTACAAATGTGTTCCTTCAGTGGAACAAGCCAGGTAACCTTGAGGTCAGAGGTCAAACATACTCTGTGCCTCATAGAGCCTTAATTCTAATCACCATGGAGTCAGGACACAACAATTAGACTTGTGGATTTGAGAACCTAAACATGTTCTAGAGATTCTGTTGTTCTGAGGAGTGGCATGACTTTTCTCTCTTTCTGTCTGTTTCTCTCTCTCACTCTCTCCTTTTCCTTTGGTATCTATGGAGGTTATGTGAGTATTGGCTTGCATCTCACCAGAACAGTATATTTGAATGTCAAGCCCTTGTTCTTGCTTCAGAAGGAAATCAGGTGAAAAATCCCATTTTAGGCTTAGATTCCCAATTAGCTACTGTGTGCTGTGGATGGGGGATTACCAAACAGCTTTACTGCATAGCATAGACCGTCACCAATGGAGACGTCTGTTACTGCATAGCATAGACCGTTACCAATGGGGACGTCTGTTACTGCATAGCATAGACCGTCGCCAAGAGAGACGTCTGTTACTGCGTAGACCATCACCAAGGGAGACGTCTGTTACTGCATAGCATAGACCGTCGCCAAGAGAGACGTCTGTTACTGCGTAGACCATCACCAAGGGAGATCTAGTAGATGTATAAATATCTGAGGGAATGGTTGCCTTATTTGATATGTTCTACTTTTCTATGAGTTTGAGACAAATGTGGTGACAAGATCCTACATTGTTCAATACTGTCTTTCTTTGCTAAATTCTACAGGACCCCTTTTTTAATGAAAACATTTTGGAGGTTTTTTTTAAATATAAATGTAAACCGTTCATGATAGACAAATAGATGTTTTCATATGTGTCACAATGTCATGAGTAAAATGTGTTACCTCTCAATAAAGTATTTCATAATTCACTGTGTGTGTTTGGATTGATATCTTCCGGGGGCTTATTTACAAGCACGCCCTGCTCAAAAACTCTCACACACATTCACATTCAAGTTCACATGTACTATAACATGGCTACCTTGCACACACACTGAACACGTCCATGGTCTGTTCCAGTTCCTCACAATTGCTCAGATCCACTTGCTTGTTATCTTCAACTTCTCAGCAGAAGTCATGTCTTGCAAATGATTTAACACATTTCCATTGGTTTAACACATGTTTTTTCTGTTTTCAGGTTTTCTGTTTAGTGCTTCAGTGTTAATGGTTTTGAAGACAGGATTTCTGAGTTGGCACAAGCATTACAGCAGTGGAGGGGAACTGTAATACTATGCTTATGATAAGGCAAGGATTAGAGTCAGATTTCTATGCCTGATCCCCAGGCTATATAGTTCACTCTATACTACTTAGTACACTTGCTGTCAGTTATTGTATAACTTTAAACAGACTTCCACATGTGTGAATGCTACCATTCTTGTAACCCACAACCCTCCTCCAATCAGAACCTTAAACTTCTACTAAAGGCCCATTCTACAGCTCTGAGTGACAGCTGTCCATGTAACGGCACAGGTCCATTTATTGAAGCTTACTGTGGGCTGGCTCCATGCCCGTGTTTGCTGTTCTCCTGAGAGGAGACATATAACGGGCCTTTCAGCAGGTCTCTCAACACACACACACACACACACACACACACACACACACACACACACACACACACACACACACACACACACACACACACACACACACACACACACACACACACACACACACACACACACACACAGGAGACATATAACAAGCCTTTCAGCAGGTCTCTCAGCACGCAGGGCTTTCACACACACTGTGTTCAGACGGCATCTCTGTAACATTAGAATGTAAAACTCCTGCTGGGTGAGCAGCATGACTACTTCCTGACAGCGGTGGAAACACACACACACACACACACACACACACACACACACACACACACACAACGGTGAGAGAATGTGTGGCAGAGCTCCATGGGGTATGTCCTACTGTTACGAGGTAACAGGTGCATCAATGCACAGGTGCAAACTGCTAATGACACACACACACACACACACACACACACACACACACACATACATGCAAACACACACACGCATACACACACACACACACACACACACACACACACACACACACACACACACACACACACAGACACACACAGAAACACAGTCAGAAACTTTCCCTTTCTGTGTGTGTATGTGTGTGTGTGTGTGTGTGTGTATGTGTGTGTGTGTGTGTGTGTGTGTCTGTGAGTGTGTGTGTGTGTGTGTGTGTGTGTGTGTGTGTGTGTGTATGTGTGTGCCTGCCTGGCTTGTATGGTGAAAAAGATGTCATGTCCTCATAATTGATGAGTCACAGTTCTGTGGATGTGATAACATGGCATGAGGATGTTCCCATGAACGCACTTACCCCACCCATCACACACACACACACACATGCACACACACACACACACACACTTGGGCCAGCTGCACACGGCTGAACTGAATGGCTGCTGCCAGCTCCAGCTGTTGAGTTCTCATGACCCTCTGACAGTTACCCAAACAGTGCAGTAGAACAGAGCAGAGCCCCGGGAAGGTGAACACACCCACCACTCACCTCCTCACAGATAACAAACTAACAAACTAACAAACTCTCATTTGCACACCCACCACTCACCTCCTCATAATGAACTCTAATTTGCACATCCACCACTTACCTCCTCACAGAAAACAAACTCTAATTGGCACATCCACCACTCACCGCCTCACAGAAAACAAACTCTAATTTGCACATCTTCCACTCACCTCCTCCTAACAAACTCTCATTTGCACATCTTCCACTCACCTCCTAATAACAAACTCTCATTTGCACATCTTCCACTCACCTCCTAATAACAAACTCTCATTTGTGCATCTGTCTACTCCATCTTTCAAAACAGTGCAGTAGAGCAGTGCAGAGCCCCAGGACGCTGAACACACCCGTCACTCACTAATAACACTCTCATTTGTCTGTCTGTCCACTCCATCTTTCTGAACAGTGCAGAGCCCGGGAAGATGAACACACTCTCACCTCCACTCACCTCCTACCAAACTCTAATCTGTCGCTCCGTCTACTCCGTCTCCTCTTCACTCTGTGCTCTCTGATTCTCTCTGATGTTGTGCTTGTGTTCCGTCACATGTCACGTGCACCTGGATCAGCCACTATCTCACCTGCTGTACCTGTTCACCAGATGCTGACGCTTATTCAGAGCACCACACTTAAACAGGTGAATGCAGAGGATACCGTTGCCCACCGATAACGCGCTAAAATACGGTGAGGACACATTAGCTATATAATGTACATACATATACTTTCGTATACAGATAAAGACATAGAGCACAGTATAGATACAGTATACTCCTGTTTCAACTGTGCTATACTTACACTCCTGTGCTAAAGGTGCTATACTCAAATATCTACTACTACTGTACATGCAGTTACACAAATCACTAAGCAGATAGTGTACTGGACACTGTAATTAATGCTAGCGCTTACTGCAATTATATTAAGTCTGCACGGCTATAATTCACCTGCAATTCAACTTGATCAATCTGCCCACTGCACATGCATTTCCTGTACAGCCATCATGTGAGGTCAGCAGGCCGGCCAGGAAGGGTCATCAGGCACCATTTATGGCTAATGGCAACAGGAAGGAAGCACCCACAAGATGACCCATCAGATTGGCATCTGACCCTAGTCTGAACGACAGGCAGCAGTATGTGTGTGTGTGTTTGTGTGTGTGAGTTTGTGCGTGTGTGTGGGCATTAGTGGGTGTGTGTGTGTGTGTGTGTGTGTGTGTGTGTGTGTGTGTGTGTGTGTGTGTGTGTGTGTGTATGTGTGTGTGTGTGTGTGTGTGTGTGTGTGTGTGTGTGTGTGTGTGTGTGTGTGTGTGTGTGTGTGTGTGTGCACCATCAGGAGAGATAGGTCAGCATGATGTCCATATGATGAAGAGGAGCATTGTGACAGTGTGACGTCTCCAGGACGGAGAACAATGAGGAGCCTCTGGAGATGATGAGTCCTCTGCTGTTCCTCAGGAATGAAGTGGATGCACACACACACACACGCACGCACGCACACACACACACACACACACACACACACACACACACACACACACACACACACACCTACACACACACACACACACACACA
>NC_085004.1:8328430-8348430 GCF_963854185.1 Sardina pilchardus
AGCAAACTTTCTTCAGGTATGAGGTTAATAAACAGGGGCATTTAATGTGATATTAATATGGTTTCTTTCAGCTGGCATAGAACACTGTCCTGTGGCTTATAGACAATGCGGCTAATACACAGGAAATTACTGTAGCTTATATGTTGAGCCTAGGAGGTGATTTACTTTGATTGACTGCATGTATAGAATGTGTGAACACTCATACACTTATCTTTGTGTCTGTGTGCCTGTGTGTTTGTATGTGTGTATGTGCAGTATGAATTAAGAATATGAAACTTCATTTGAGGATTATTCCCATTTGACTGCCACCTCTCTCCACTTTCTCATGTGTTGTTATGTTTTAATGAGTCTGAATGGACCTTTCTGTCATGAGGTGTCACATATGGTATATGACTCAAAATCACGGAGCAGTCTCTTCTGCTTGACTCAGCACAATGTAATCACGAATGGCAGTGACACATGGCAACAAAACACCAGACTTGCCATGTGATGGAGTTGAAGACTGGGGCTACAATATCATATATGATTGGGGATAAAAGCTCTGAGCATTGAGGGAAAGTGGAATAGAGCATTATGTCCAGTATTCCAATTTATTGTTCTACATTATGTGCGTATTCCAGTATGAGGTTTGATGTTCTACACTAAGTCCAGTATTATGATGTGAGGTTTAATATTCTACATGTGTTCTACATTACAATGTCTCATTAGTAAGTACTATCCAAACATGGATAATAGAAGACTCCTGGGTTGACGTTACTTCCGATTGCTTGTTTTGCTTCATTGATTAGAGCAGCCTGGTTGTGTCCTGACTCTAGTGGGGTCACTGGAAGATGCTCTATCATAGCCACGATCCTAAACTCTGGACAACTCTGTGTCCAGTCAGAGACGCATATTCTGAGGTGCACTGTGCTTTGTGTGTGCCTCTCTCCTGTACAGCCAAATGAAACTGAATCTTGGTTGTGCCTCTTCTCTGTGGCTGGATCTCCTGTCTCACTGGGCATATATGTATGCTACTAACAGCATGCCATTACTGATTCAGATGAGACACACGGTTCATATCTGTTTCTACTTGTCATTTAGGATTTCAATATGATTATATTTTATATTATGATACCTCTAAATGCAGTCCAGACAACAGCTGTAGTAATGTGGGGTATTATTGAGAGCAGTAACGTGGGGTATTACTGGGAGAAGTAACGTGGGGTATTATTGAAAGCAGTAACGTGGGGTATTATTGAAAGCAGTAACGTGGGGATTTACTGAGAGCAGTAACGTTGGGTATTATTCAGAGCAGTAACGTGGGGTATTACTGAGAGCAGTAATGTGGGGTATTATTGAAAGCAGTAACATGGGGTATCACTGAGAGCAGTAACGTGGGGTATTACTGAGAGCAGTAACGTGGGGTATTAATGGGGTATTACTGAGAGTAGTAACGTGGGGTATTACTGAGAGACCCTCTGTCAGACAGGGTCTTACACAACATCACCCCCACAGTTAGACAGGGAGAAAACACAGTTCACACACACACACACACACACACACACACACACACACACACACACACACAAACCAATAGTTTCTGAATTGGAAACATTTCAAATGTCTGTGGGAACCATGTAGGCTATTTTTGACAATGCGTCCAATTAGTTGGTGGATTTGATTTTGTCTGTATGTTTCCCATCTCCTCTAAAACTCAGCGACCGCTCGTTGCTCCCTGGTTCTTTGGTTCTCTTTTCATACGGCCTGCTTGAAGAAGCAGTCCTGCCACCATGGAGATAATGTTCAATCGCTCTTCATTCTCTTTTATTGTCATTTCCGCCGTGCTTAGGGATGAAAATAAGGTTTGATTAATTGTAAGGCAAAGGGCCCAAGCGCCCCATCTCAAACATTCCTCCTCCTCATCAGCCTTTGCCATAGACACTGTCATCCATCAAGCAGCTGGGCTCAGAAGACCTAAAAAGACCACAAACTTGATTACCATATAATTGCCTCCTTGGACTGAAGGGATGTTAAATCACAAAGCAGGTCCCACGAAACGCAGTGACTATCGAGCATCCCAGTCAAAGAAGACTGAACATAGTAACTCAGGAATCCAAGTTCATTTCTCTTTTCCCAACTCCCTCAAAAACCACATGCATCAAAGCAGCATGGGATCAATAATCAACAATATTCTGATCTATTTCAAGTACACCAAGACAGCCTAAGAAAAACAAATAGCTATACCCTTTTCAGACCCAACCAGCACAACTCATGAACAGCACATATTGGTGTCTGAAACACTATGTACCTTCTGCTGCTGAGAACTTCATTCTCAGAGTGTTAGGTCCAAGAAATCGATTTAACGCTTTAATCCAATAAAGGAATTTCACAAGCATACAGAGCAGAGCAAACAGACATGCCTCTGGGTCTATTTTAAGATATAAGTTAATTGGTGACTACAGGTACAGAAAATTACTTCTGCGTTAAACGGCTATTCTTTCTTAGCATAAGCTTAAGTCTCCAGAAGGTGGAGTTAAAAGAACATAACCCATTAAAGCAATACAGAAAATGCTTACAAAATGAAACAAACAAAAACAAACACAAACTAAATCTAACAACATAATATGATCTGCTATCCTAATCCCATAATTACAACGACTACAGTACAATACACAATACAATACAACTACCTAGGCTGGGTGAACCTTGCCTGATCTGCTGATGATTGGGATTTCACCCTGCAGCTCAGGCTGGAAACCTGCACATCTATCTCTCCTGCTTCCTATCCACATCTTCTGGGTCCTGTCACAAACTAGCTTATCCAAAATGCACCCAGATCATTGGTCTGATTGGTTGAAGCCTGAAGGACTATCCAAAGCGTACAGAGTCATTTGAACTATGCCATTGATCACGCTGTGCAGTATAACTACAGCCACTCCCCAGACTAATGTTCAGTCTTAAAATATTGAGTGTAGAACGGTGATAGCCAGACTAACAACTACCATGACATAACAAATCAATAATGTGGTTGCTGACTTCCTTTCTCAGCTTCCTGAGCTTGATGCACTGAATAAAGTCACAGTTTCTCCTTGTGTATGAGGTAATGACATTGGTGGGCCTCTTACGTACCTCAGCCCGATTTAAGAGCCACCTCACAGTGCTCTCAGGCTACAGAGGTCTTCCTCAATAGGCCTTTCATCTCTCCTGTGGTTGCTAGGATACTCAAACTCCCTTGCTAATGGGCAAGGACGCCTCATCATTAATTTCCCGCATGCTGAATGAGAACCTGTACAAAAGGCCATTGTGAGCTCTGACGTGAAGACGCACAAAGTCAGAGTCAAGACAAAAAAATGACATAAAACCGTCTGACAGATCTGCTCTTCTCTGTCTGGGCCTTGGGGTGATCAGTGTGGCCTTTGACCATCAGAGTATTATTCCTGATGTTGAGATATTTTGCCGTGGCCAAGATACTGCTTAATCTTCACGGTAACCAACACTTAAAAGGAAACTGTGACATGCATACACATCTATTGCTACCCATGCCTGTGCTGTTTGTTCGAATTACAGAACAGAGCTGAGAAATAAAGTCAAATTACTGTTAAACAGGACTGTGAGGTGACCAGACGTCCCCGGTTTCAGGGGACAGTCCCCGTTATTGCTTGTCTGTCCCCTGGAAAATACAGAAAGACTACCTATGTCCCCATTTTTTGAAGATAAAACATGTGTGTAATTTAATCAGATTGATAGTCAAACTAAAAATTCCCATTTTTCCCTGGTTTTGGTCTCGGACATCTGGTCACCTTACTGTGAAGGCCTGCAGAGGTTTAATTGGATGTGTATGTGTGTGTGTGTGTACATATCCAAATGTACCTCTTGCTGTAGGGCCGGAACCATTCCTCATCTTTGGATACGGGAATGCAATATTCCGCATGGACCTGGATGGGCTGGACCAGAAGCGGGTGGTGGCCAGGGCTGGAACGTTGGTGCACCTGGACTTCCACCTGCCTTCCAGAATGGTGTACTGGGCCAATGGACACACTGGCGTCATCAGCAGAGCTGCCATGGACGGGACAAAGAGACAGGTACTGTAAGCTTAGCTAAGGTGTTCTCCGACACGTCTGTTCATACGTCTCATTTGTTCATAGCTCCCTTCACGTCTGCTCAGCACACTCTATTATGTGTGTGTACATGCAGGCTGCTTTACCAATGTACTGTACATGTATAAAAAAAAAAACGGGACATTTAATATGTTTCCTTCTGGATGCAAACCTACAGGAGCCAAAACTGTGAGAGTTGATACATTACTGAACTAGCCTGACAATATACTGAGCTAGCCTGACAATAGACCCTTTTCACGTGATGTCAGCAGCTGGGTATCAGTTCATCCAGTAGCAGTAATATACAGTCATAACGTCATTTAACTTTGCTCTCAAATCAATGCAGCTACGAGAGCAATGATTGCAAACGATAACTGAACATAACGTTAGTCCTAACGTTAGGAGACCCGTGCTATACATAGCAGCAACTTCAGCTAGCTAACATGTTAGCAAGTTGGTTTGATATTGGATATTCAGATACTCAATGAAAGACCGTTCCTTATTTTGAATCTCTGTCGCATATCCAATATCAAACCAACTTGATCTTCGGTGAAGCTAGCTGAAGTTGCTGCTATATATTAAGGATTAGGCTACTGACTTTACTCTCAAATCAAGGCAGCCAAGTGACGGCAATGATCGCCAACGATAACAAGGAAAATGAAGATAATAAATACAAGTGAAATATTAATCTTACCTCAAAAACTGTAACCGTATCACCATAGCTTTTGCTTACGCCGGATGAACTGATACCCAGCAAAGCTTCAAAGCGGAAAGTGTCTGACGTTAGCATGAAAAGGGTCTATACTGAACTAGCATGACAACTAGCATGACAATATCTAGCATGACAGTACTGGACTAGCATGACAATATCTGAACTAGCATGACAATACTGGACTAGCTTGACAAAATATACACTGAACTAGCATGACAATACCTGTAGTATACACTGAACGAGCATATCAATATAATGCAATACTCAGGAAGCATGCTATGTAGACAACTTTTTCTGGGCTATATAACAGCATTGCATTATTATAGTCAGCCAACACGGACAGTGTCCTTGTAGAAAATGGCACAGTGATATGACACACAGTTACGGAGCCTGAGTGCATTATTTAGTAAAACATATGCACAATTTAGACAAATGAGCACACAATTTATTAAAATAAGTGCATGACCTCTGGATATGCACTAAAAAATGTCTTGCAACGACCCCTCTAGGGTTCCATAGTCAGTGACTTAGGCTTATTTGCTAAAGAGACTCTCTTTCTTTGTTTCTTCTGTTTCTTCTCAACTTCTATTCTGTTATACTGGCAATGTGTGTCTCTGTAGTGACCCTGTCCCTGCTGTCACTCACTGTAAATAAGTGGACAAACCCTATGTGACGTCATCCTCGGGGAGGGGGTGGTCATTTCAAAGGTGCTTCCAGTCTACAGCATCCCTACAGTAACCCTAACTCAAATATGAGTGTCAGAAAAAAAACTGGGTGAAATTGATTGTGAACATTGTTTCTATGGTACACCAACAGCCCATTCAACAACTTCAGAAGTTTTTCCTTTTTTACGAGTGTTGCGTTCATTTCCTGCTTGCACATTCGCAAAGTGTGTTGCAATTGTCTAGTGACTTCACATCCTTCCATAGAAAAACATATGAATTTGAGCACCTGGGGGTGAAGAAAGAGTGTAGCCTATCTGTGTGAACACCACCTACTGTAAGTATAATTTCCCATCTCTATCTCTCTCTCTGTCTCCATCTCTCTATGTCTCCATCTATCTCTCTGTCTGTAGAAGCTTCTTGTTGCAGAGAAAGGCATATCAGGCTTGGTGGTGGACTGGATTCACCATGTTCTCCTATGGACCAATCAGGAGACTGGGACCATTCACAAGGCCAACCTAAATGGCAAAGACGAGATGACCCTTCTAAGACAGCTGTCCCTGCCCAGCAGTATAGTCACAGACCCAAATGAGCGGTAACTCCATCATTTGCCCTTTCCTCTAGTTCCAGGCGCGTTGCCATGCGGACTCACTCTCAGACTTTCTCATTCCACTCTGATTCCTGAGTTCATTTGACTCCCACCATGTCACATTAGTGTGACTCAGCTAAAGCTCGGGGTCATTCTTAAGTCCTGCCTCTCTCACAAACACGCAGCTCACATCTCTGCTCATGACAACAATATCACCCATTTTTCCCCCTTCAGGCTTAGTGACTGTGTTGGCGGCCATCTTGTTTTTCCTACCAGATGCTATAAATGCCTGGTGCCTCAGACAGTCACATTCCTTCAGACATGGCTGGCACTTGGGTGCTAGATCTGCTCAAGTGCTCCTCACATACCAGCAGCAGAGCGGGGCAGACTGGTACTGCCCTCTCGGCCCAATCAAAGGGCCTCTGTGAGCAGCACAAGCCCCTGACACGCCGGCGGCCATTTTGATTCTGTGTCAAAACATTTGCTCTTTACTGACAGCTTGAAACTGATGGCTTGTGTGCAAACTTTACGTCACTCCTCTCTCATATTTTGGAAAACCTTCACCCAGGTTAGAGGCGAGGAAAAACTGCAATAATAACACTATCTGCAGATACTGTTTTCAGTGATCTGTCTGTCTAGACATTTCTTTGAGAAAAATACTGAATGGTTCTCTATCTGCAGCTGTGAAGATTTGACTATGAATTCTGCAGCACTGAGAATGTTTTCCTCACTTCCCCAGGTTTATATTTTGGCTGTCAGATGGAGTGACCCCGAGCATCCAGCGCACAGACGCTAACGGGGAGACGGGTACGACGGTTCTGAAGATCCCGGACCGGCTGGAGACGCTGAGCATAGATTACTCGGACCGAAGGCTGTTCTGGGTCCAGCAGAGTTCAGACCACAGGGCCATCGGGTCATGTGACTACAACGGAAACGTGATTAATGTCTTCAACCAGGCCTTACAGTGAGTAACTGAACACTCTCAGCACATTTGGAGTCCATGTTCAGTTGAACTTTCCACTAAATGAGGTTTCGCTGCTAATGTGTGTACCCAACAAACAGATGCATGAATGAATGAATAGATGGATGGATGGATGGATGGATGGGAGAATGGATGAAGGCCAGATAAATTAATCATGAATTGATTAATGGATCAATGAAAAAATGAATGAACGAATGCATAGATGAATATTTACCCTCAAGTTCTCCAAATCATACCAACTTTCACTGAATTTGCCTCCTCCCAAGTCACAAATTGCATGTCACTATATTGTGTTTCACAGTGCACAGCAGGTGAGTTTTAACGCTTGCTTTTGTTTTGACTCTATAGATCAAAGACTCTCAGGATGTCTGTGTTCCTGGACTATGTGTACATCACAGAATCAACGTCACAAAATATCATAAGACTGGACAAGTACACAGGGGGCGCTCCAGAGACCGTTAACTCCAAACATCTGTTGCACCCCCCCGGAGCAATCCGAGTGGTACATCCCCTGCAGCAACCCGTGGTGGAGAAAGTGGTATATCCCGCTCCAGGTCAGTGGACTGTGTCCTGCTGATAGAATCAGCTCATTTCCCGCTCATTTCTGTGCACCTGCAGGCAGCATAGCAAAATGTTATGAAGATAACAAAAAGCAGTTCACCACAGCTGATTGTCAGCTACCTTCACAGACGATATCTTTCACTGGTGCCCATCCGTCCCTGTTATTTCCCCATCTTCCTCTGAGTCCCCATTTCACACTCCTCATTGTAGCGTTTAACAGCAACAAAACACACAGCGTCAATGTTATCATTAATCACTTTTTGTTTCATTGTGAAATGACTATCTTACAAATCCAATTATACAATATCAGTGGGTTCTAATTCTAATAAACAATGGTCGATGATCATTCAAGAATTTAGCATTATGCTGTGATGTTAGGTAGAGTTAAAGGTGAACTATGCAGTTTTTTTTTAGCTTAATTTGCCTTAACTAATCATTGGAATGGTTGTTTGACTTATTTCGGGTGTGATGTGGTTTGGTTATTGTGTGTGTTGGTGCTGTGTCCAGGGTGTGATGAGCGGTCGGGGAGCTGTGTGAGGGTGTGCTCTGGCCACGGGCACACAGGGCAGTGCCAGTGCAGAGATGGCTTCGCCCTCAGTAAGCATGGCAACATCTGCGAAGGTATGTGCATCTTACCATTTTGCCCTCAATTAACATGGCAACTCCTGCGAAGGTATGTGCATCTTACCATTTGCCCTAATTACCTTCAGTACTTGACCCTCGACCTCGTACCTTCGGCCAAATCACAACCGTGGCGATATCCTTTACCAAACAGGGCCGGTTCTAGCCTACTATGTTAAGGTGGGCTGGCAGACATATTGGTTGGGTAACAAAGCAAACCGGTCAAATTGGATCAAAATGGGCTTAAACACAAACAGCAGGTTGAGATGGGGCTTTATTGGTTTCAGAGCTTCATAACGGTAAGGCTGAATACAGAAGGTTCCAAAGTACGGAGTGTGCATATGTATATATATGTACTGGAGTAGCAGTTTGGCCTTATCAGCAATTTGAAGCTTGGCACGCATCACTACAATTACATCTGTTAAACAGGCTAATTATATGGACTGTTTGGATTCAAGGCCTACTTGTTATGTTTCATTACATTAAACCAAGACTACACAGAAACCTATGCAAAAAATATTTATTGTTATTTAAAAAAATATTATTTACAACTGCTTCCACACAATTTCAAAGCTCTGTTTTTTTTAACTCTACACACAAATCCATTTTTTGCTCACAGAAAATTCCTCATATCTTTTCTGCAAAATATAACAAAACTCTACACACAAATCCATTTTTTGCTTACACAAAATGCCTCATATCTCTTCAGCAAAATATAACAACACTTGTCTGGGCCACCTCTGGGTACAGCTTTGTACCAGCTGGTTGCCATTACACTCAACATCTACAGTACATCCAGACTGGATTTGAGGCTGCTCACTGTGCAGATGCCCAACTGAAAGGCCTGTCCATGGTTCGGCTGTTCCCAGGCTAACCCCCCCTTGCCTCTGCCTAGAGATGGCCCTGTGAGCAACACCTCTCCCACTCGTGTCATATCCTGTAAATGCTACTCATGAGGAAAAGGGGTTTCGTGACAGAGAGAGTGATGCTTTATGAAGGGGAGATAACCCTAGGAAATACTCATGAGTATCTGTGTGTGTGTGTGTGTGTGTTTCAGATATAAACGAGTGCGCCCTCTGGAACCACGGATGCTCCCTCGGCTGTGAGAACGTTCCAGGCTCCTACTTTTGCACCTGTCCCCATGGTTACCTCCTGCTACCCGACCTGAAGACCTGTCACGGTGAGACCTCTGAGGTCATGACCCCATCCTTTAGGTTCAAGGTTACACCACCTCAGTGAAGGTATCTCCAGGATTAGAACAGGTGGGGACTTGTGGAACGATAGCAGCACTAGTACGCAGTAATGTAGTGTCAGATGAACAAGGCTCGTAAGATCGTTTGATCGAGTGATCCCAACACATGATCCCCATGTACTGAGGAATGTAGTGCACAGAACAGGCCTAATCAGATGAACAAGGCTCGTAAGATCATTGTGAAGTGGTTGCACAATTGTTGAATGTTTAATCTCCATCCAAAGTGCTGTACTCTTCTCAGACGCAACAACAAACAAACAAGCAGATTGAGACAAACACACACTCTCTCTTTCTTTTTTCTATCTATATATGTATCTATTTATTTTTGTCTGGTGGAAAATTGCTCATAGCAACACCAGATATGAAACATCTTTTCTCACTGAGATTTATGTATTTTAGATATTGCCCCTAAATACAAATTACGAATCATATCAATCAATCAATCTCTCTCTCCCTCTGTCTATCTCTTTCTTACTCTCTCTCTCTCTCTCTCTCTCTCTCTCTCACACACACACACACACACA
Source organism: Sardina pilchardus (assembly GCF_963854185.1). Lineage (NCBI taxonomy): Eukaryota > Metazoa > Chordata > Actinopteri > Clupeiformes > Clupeidae > Sardina > Sardina pilchardus. Next base: position 8,338,410 of record NC_085004.1, read on the forward strand.
CACACACACACACACACACACACACACACACACACACACACACACACACACACACACACACACACACACACACACAGGGCTGATCTGTGTCCATAAGTTGTCTGGGTAAAGGGCTTGTCTGAGCTGGGTTAGAGGTCCGCATCTCTAGGCTCAGACCCCTGCCTGGGTCCTGCAGGGTCAGCCCTTCTCCAAGCAGATTAAGAGCAAAGGGTGGACATGGATGTACAGGATTGGCATGGGCATGGTTACACTGTTAGAAAATCCCATAAACTTTACTCTGCAACAATATAAAGACACAAGTAATCGTTACGAATCTTTATATTGCTGTCTTGCTTTGTGATAGGATTTCACAATGTGTGCTGACGATATTTTAAGATCGAAACATTGGAGAATAAAGTTTATGGGAGCGTATAACAGCATGCAGATCTTTCTTTTGATTTTCATCTTCAGTTAAGTTTTGATCAAGCACCTGAAAAATCATGTGGAGGGTGGAGGTGGTGGGTGATGGTGGGGGTGGAGAATGAGGATGGAGGTGGTGGGTGATGGTGGTGGAGAATGAGGGTGGAGGTGGTGGGTGATGGTGGGGGTGGAGAATGAGGATGGAGGTGGTGGGTGTGGAGGATGTGGTGGTGAGGGTGGGGAGTGATGGTGGTGTGGAGAATGAGGGTGGTGGTGGGTGTGGAGGATGAGGGTGGAGGTGGTGGTGAGGATGGAGGATGAGGGTGGTAGTGGTGAGTAGTGATGGTGGTAGCACTATCTAAAGCACAGACCACAGGCCTCAGCAGGAATATGTGGATGATTGGGCTACGTGTGATGATAACAATGATGTTGCTGATGATGATGATGATGATGGAGACGTATTCTCTTCACTATGTCTAGTCTTTGCTACAGTATGTTCGTAGATCTGAATCCTTGACTCCTTTTACCGAAACTGCACAGCTCCATTCAAACCTTGTGTCTGTTCCTTGATATGCACTGGGGTGTTGCATCCCTTCATCTTCCGTTCACACAGGACACACACTCACATGCATGCATGCACACACACACAACACACACATACTCACACAGCTCACCTGCTTCTCGCTCTCATCTCTGCATTCCTCTTCCACATATAGGATTATGGCAGTGACATCAGTTAGGGTTTTGACCCAGCTCAGGGTAAGAAGCTTGCTCCTGCTCACCCTGCTGGCTTGGCCCACGCCTCCCCACCCCACCCCACGCCTCCGCACACACAATAGGTGTTCCGGAACATAAAGGGCAAACCTGGGGGTTCCACTGAGGCCTTTTCTGGGCTGACACATTCAGCTCTCCATTTAGCTTGTGTCTTTTTTTAAACACTCACAACATCTTGATTTCTTAAAGGAACACAACAATGTTGCCATCTCGTTGGATAAGAGGATACATACCCTTCTCTTCTCTTCTCTGTGCGTGCTAAAACCCAGTTTGAAGCCTGGCTTAGTATATGAGTTTGATTCCAAAACGCTATATATCCATATTTAAAAACATCAAAAAGTTACTTAATTGTGTATTTCAGGTAATATCAATAAAAATGCAGTTGCCTAATAACTAAGTAATTGAGTGGAAATAAGTGATAATGTATTTTACGGCATGATGCTGTGTATTTTCCTGGAAATTACCTCCTTGTTTTTCAGGTATTTAAACAAAAACAACACTAAAAATGTCATAAAGATAATTGATGGGTTTATCAACACAGCTAGGTAATTAAATAGGAAGAGGCAATAGTGCATTTTACAGCTCTGATACAATATAGTTTCTATAAAATTACTTCACTTGTTCCAGTTTAGTTACAGGCACATAATGTCTTCTTTACCAGCTTACTACGACAATGACTTGGTTTGTCTCTTTCTTAGTAGGCTAATAACTAAGTAATTGGGTGGAAATAAGTGATCATGTATTTTACGACCCTGATGCTGTGTATTTTCCTGGAAATTACCTCCTTGTTTGTCATGTAATTAAACAAAAACAATAAGTAAAGTTTCAAATAATTACCATTTTATTATACTTAAAATGAAAGCTGTTTGCATCGCTATTACCTAAAGACTGCAGAGTTATTGCACTGGAAACTGCATGGAAATAACTTGTAATAAGTGGCTACAAAGGATTATTCATAAAATGATATGAAAATACCATAGAAATGACCACCTTAATTAATGCTGTTTGCATTGCTATTACCTAGAAACAGCAGAGTAATTGCACTAGAAACTGCATAGAAATTACTGGTAATAAGTGGTAACAAGTGGGGATTGTTACCATGAAATTACATAGAAATTAGCCTACCATACAATTATCACCTTATTAGCGAGCCGTAATGTAAAGTGTTACCGATAAATCAACTAAACATAAACCAATACAGTTCCACTGTAATTACTTACAAAACAAAATGTTAAAAATTCATTAAAATGGCAGATATAGCGTTTTGGAACCAAACTCTTCTTAAAGGGATATTCCGCCATTTTTGGAAATACGCTCATTTTCCACCTCCCCTCGAGCAAAACAATCGATATTTACCTTGTTCCCGTTCATCCAGCCATTCTGTGAGTCTGGCGATACAACTTTTAGCTTCAGCCTAGCATAGATCATTGAATCGGATTAGACCATTAGCTTCTCGCCTGCTAGCTTCATGTTTAAAAGTGACTAAGATTTCTGGTAATTTTCCCATTTAAAACGTGTCTCCTCTCAAGTTAGAAAGTGCAATAAGACCAACTGAAAATTAAACCTGGCGTTTTTCTAGGCTGATTTGACATGGAACTACACTCTCATCTGGCGTAATAATCAAGGCAACTTGCAACCTACTGGCACTACTACTGCTTGTTGTCTATGGGGACTATTTTCAGATGCTGTGTACGATATCACTGCGCCTTCAGTACGTTTGCAAGTTGCCTTGATTATTACGCCAGATGAGAGTGTAGCTCCATGTCAAATCAGCCTAGAAAAACGTCAGGTTTCATTTTCAGTTGGTCTTATTGCACTTTCTAACTTGAGAGGAGACACGTTTTAAATGGGAAAATTACCAGAAATCTTAGTCACTTTTAAACATGAAGCTAGCAGGCGAGAAGCTAATGGTCTAATCCGATTCAATGATCTATGCTAGGCTGAAGCTAAAAGTTGTATCGCCAGACTCACAGAATGGCTGGATGAACGGGAACAAGGTAAATATCGATTGTTTTGCTCGAGGGGAGGTGGAAAATGAGCGTATTTCCAAAAATGGCGGAATATCCCTTTAATAGATGTGGGTTGGGCCAGTTAGCCTAGCTTAGCATATTTGTGGGTTACACCAGTTAGCCTTGTTTAGCATAATTTACTGGAAGTGGGTTACACCAGTTAGCCTAGCTTAGCATAATTCACTGAAGGTTTGTTCCAGTTAGCCTATAGCTTCCTTTGTATGTCCATTTTAGCATTGCTCAGTCAGAATGTAGAAAAAAAAGAGACCGCCGCACACAGAGTAAGATATAAACAATGTAAATAAAGAGGCGAAAAAACGTCTAGGTCATGAAACAAAAGGTAGCATATGTTCCGGCCTAACCGATAGTGCTTAATCACTTCATAGGCACATTCAATAATCACGAGTAAGACTCATTGATCAATACATTAGCATTATTAAACTGATCAATACATCGGCATTATTAAATTGATCAATACATAGCAGTAAGACTGTGCTCCAGTGCTTCCCATGTCTAAAACTGGACAACAACTAGAACGGGCACCTCCCCCATCCCCAATCCCGACTAACGAGTTAAACTTACAAAGTTATGGCTCTATTACAATGCTACTAACTGTGCCAGATTATTGTCCGTGAAATGGGAGAGACACGTGAGCTTTTAGTCCGCAGAGTGGAAAATGTTTGAGCTCTTATCTAACTCTCACAGATTTAGCAACGAGCCGTAAACTGACATGAACAACCAGGTTCGTGTTTTGGAGTTAGCGTTTGTTTTGAGGATGACAGGTTCAGTCCAGGGTAAGCTGCCCAAAGTGTGCGATGGCTGATAAAATAGACGGCACATTCCAGGTTTCCACCTTCGGTGCCCCTCTTTAAATAGATCACTGGCCAGGTCAACTTGTCAAGCCATGTCTCTTCCCACACACATTTGTTACTTGTGTGGAGAAAGAAAATAGCCTGACAATTGTCCAAGTGTGAGTTGGGGTAAAACACAACAGGAGACAGAGCCTCAGTGTTGGAATCATCTGCTGATCTGGATTGACGTGGATTGTCGAAAGCAGCCGGCCTGACCCCGTGGTGAATGTGATGTCCTGACTAGTTTTCTTGGGTAAACAAGCCAGACATATTGCAGGATGGCTAAAGCAGTGCCTCTCACTGCTGATGCTCTTCCCGCATGGCTGTAAGCAGTGGTGTAGTCTATGCAATGCAGAACTGCACAGTATACCCACTTAAAAAACATCCCCATCTCAGTATTCCCACTTAATAGGCAAAAAATACATATTAACATTTGTGGTTGTATACCCACTACAGCTACTGTAACTACTATCACAGTCCCCACCTCTAGAGAACTAGACTACACCACTGGCTGTAAGGACACCGCCCTTTGGTTTATGACTGCCTCTGGGTTGTTATAGTCGGCAGGCCAACACCAGGAAATGTGCTTAGAAAACACTTTTGATGGCATTTTTTGTTAAAAGTTGGCAACCATGTTAGAAGTTATTAGAGGGCTCTGAGGTTCCAGAATCCAGCGGTTGCCAAAATCATATTCATAATTGAAGGTCAAATTTGAAGGTCAAAAGGTCAAAAACAATGCATTTTATGGTTTGTCTATTTGGGGGGCTCTATTGTCATAGCATTCTTTTTAAAAAGTTGGCAACCATGCTAGAAGTTATCAGTAGGGTCTGAGGTTCCAGAATCCAGTGGTTGCCAAAGTCATATTTAGAATTTAAGGTCAAATTTGAAGGTCAAAAGCTCAAAAACAATAATAAATGTTATAGATTGTCTTTTTGGGGACCTCTTTTTTTCATGCCATTCTTTTTTTTTTTAAATGTTGGCAACCATGCTAGAAGTTAACAGTAGGGTCTGAGGTTCCAGGATCCAGTGGTTGCCAAAATCATATTTAGAATTCAAGGTCAAATTTGAAGGTCAAAAGCTCAAAAACAATACATTTTATGGTTTGTCTTTTTTAGGGGGCTCTATTTTCATATAGCATTCTTTTTAAAAAGTTGGCAACCATGCTAGAAGTTGTCAGTAGGGTCTGAGGTTCCAGAATTCAGTGGTTGCCAAAATCATGTTCAGAATTTAAGGTCAGATTTGAAGGTCAAAAGCTCAAAAACAATACATTTTATGGTTCATCTTTTTTGGGGGGCTCTATTTTCATAGCATTCTTTTTAAAAAGTTGGCAACCATGCTAGAAGTTGTCAGTAGGGTCTGAGGTTCCAGAATCCAGTGGTTGCCAAAATTAAGTTCACAATTTAAGGTCAAATTTAAAGGTCAACAGCTCAAAAACAATAAATAAATGTTATGGTTCGTCTTTTTGGGGACCTGCTTTTTTTAATGGCATTCTTTTTAAATGTTGCCAACCATGCTAGAACAGTGGGGTCTGAGGTTCCAGATGGTACTTGCTACAATGATAGGTAAATGTGAAAAGAATTTAGATTTTAACACTCACATCAGAAGCGACCAGGTCGCCGGGCTCACTGAAGAAGAGTCAACATGAGTCCGATTCAACATGAATTTGTTTTATCCACTCATGACTTTATATTGGGATGTTTGATTTAGCTTATCATAGAGCGGCTCTGGCTGTCAGCCTGGGGCATTCGAAAATGTGTACATTCCAATTGGTTTTCGCCGAGCTACATCATAGTTCATTAGCATATTCAGACTTTTAACTTTTTCGATCTGGTCACCCAATTCGTTTCGCTTTATTATTTTGTTTTATGTGAGGCACATTGAGCTCCCCTGTATGAAATGCACTATATCAATAAAACTTGCCTTGCCACCGTATTTGCTATGGCCACCCTATTTGCAGATAAATAATGACGTTCGTCACTCTGGTTGCTTCTGATGTGAACACACGGTTAGGTGATAAGTTACATAAAACAATCTTCAGTTTTGCGGATGACAAGAAATAATGACATCATTAGGAAATAAAAACCGAGAGTAGAGACTGTATTGCACACTTTCCACGTGGAATTATTCATGGTCTACAGGCAAACCATGAGCAGGCTGACACACGCATCATCCTACATATGCTGGAAGTAATTAATGCTGGGTACGAGAACATCATTGTGAAGTGCCGTGATACAGATCTCCTCCTTCTGCCTCTTCACTTTACTAGAAACCAAGTCTGCAAGGTGTGGATGATGAGTGGGACTTCCAAGGAATATGAGTGCTACCCAGTCCGCCTTATCAATGAGAACTACCTCGGGTATTTGTGGATAATGTACTCGGCTTCCATGCCCTAACTGGTTGCAATACTGTCTCCTCTTTTGCTGGACATGGGAAGAAGTCATGTTGGACTGTGTATTTGCAACACCCAGAACGGTTACATGGTGTTGGTCGGGATGGGCCTCAAGGTGACGTTGAAGAGTTTTTGTGCCATCTGTACAAAGCACCATGCACATTTTTGGGTATTGACAGGGCTAGACATGACTTGTTTCAGAAAGGCAAAAAGGCAATGGAAATGTTACCTCCAACAAGTGATGAATTGTCATTGCATCTTGCATGTGCAAATCACCAGGCAAAGGTATGGTTGCAATCTGACAAGGTACAGTAGATGTTATGGCCTGGTCAGATTGCACGATATCAGCCCGATTTTGGCCATTTGTCGTGACCGACAAGTTTACAGCGCCGTATCCGATTTCAAACGCGGAGGGAATCTTATAATGTGACATGCTTCACGACTTGCGATTTATCGTTCACAACGTTCTAAAACAGCCCGACCAAAAGACTGGCTTGTCAGAAATTTGACGGGAGTCGTAATGACCGATGCTTTCGGTGTATGTGGCCACTCTCCCGACCAAGACGCGGAGAGGTTTTCATGGTTCTAAAATCGTATAGTGTGACATGGTAGATCGTAAACAACAATTGTGAGCGACAAAAACATTGTAGCCTATAGTCTGACCCTGCCATTAGTGAAATCCCTGAGGAGACAGGTGGTTGGAAGGTTGTAGACCAACACTTGGTGGTTGTGTGACTCAGGAACCTCCTGTTCCAAGTAGTTGCTTGGAGCTGATAACTTGTGGTTGTAGAACCAAGTGCCATACACATGCCTGCACTTGCCTTAAGAATGGACAGCCTTGCACACCTGCATGCAGTTGTGATGCTGATGGATGTCTCAACAATGTAGGGATGGAACATGATCAGGACGAGACAGCCTTTTTGTAATACAGCAACAAAAATTGCACATTGCAAAACATTGCATATATTACAAAAACATTCAGACAGTCTGAATTGACATTTGAATTGACATTGCCATTTTGCCTTGAAATAAAGAAGCATTCTTGTTATTCATTAGCAATATATTCTCTAGAGAAAGTTTTGTGTTATTCATAGCATAAAGGAGTAATGGCCATATCAAGTCTATATATCCAAATTATTACATTGCATGTAAATGCAATGTACTGTTATCACTGTTCTTCTTCTTATAATTATTATTATATCTTCCGACCAAAATCAACGATCAAAGACTCTAGAACCACTGAACCGTTTGACGTCATTCAAGCACTCCTACAAAGGTCTCGAAACGGAGATTTGTTCTATTATTTTTCACATTTGTGAACTTTATACTTTTTGAGATATTTACGATAAAAGATTTTAAAATTCCCATAGAGTTAACGTTGACACCCTTTGGCGGTAAAGATTAACTGTTACGTCAGTGCTCAGCTGTCAGTAATCAAGGATCTTTGATCCAAATGCCACCGCTGCACCAGGCTGTAACAGCTATGAAAACATTCTACCATGCCACTGCTGTAGGCTAAACCAGGACGTTATCGTCTTGTCTCCTGCTACTCCTTACTTGATTTGTTTATATCGTTACAGTAACCGGTTTGCTCTCGGTAAAGTTATCAACAGCTAAAGACAATCTAACCTAACGTCAACGTAAACACTGTATTTAGCTAACGACAAGCAAGTTACTAGCAAGTTACAAGCAACTAGTTGCACGATTTAGGTTCAAGCCTTCTTACAGTCGTTTCTAGTACAAACTGCATTGCTATCATTTCACGTGTGTTTGTTAGCACGCTAGTCGCTTCAGCTATAGGACTTGCCAGCCAGGCAATCATTTAAAACTTTCGGCATCATTCACAAATTAAAAACCTTTGTTAACAGCGTATTGTACATTCCTATTAGGACAATCACACACCTGGAAATACTTCGAAGAACATACTAGCTCATCCTGTAGGCTCATATGTGTATCCTACATAAAATATCCTACATTGCTAGATATCCTACCTGTTGCTGCATCATCGTTTGGCGTTGTTTGAGATTGTATTCCGTGTTCCAATGGTGTCTAAATCTATAGCCTATGGCCTACTTTTAACCTGCATTAGTAGCCTATATGAAGGCTATAAGCTATCCTACCAGTCGTCACTGTAGGCTACTAAAGTGTCAGCTCTGGCAACTCGTTTTAAGTAGGCAACTTCATTTCAGTCTTTTAAAGAGTTATTTTCCAAAATAGCCTATATCCACAATTTTGATGCATTTTCATAAATCACTTTTTAAATGTGACTTTCCAAGTAATTTCAGTGGAATTGTAATTGGGTTATTGTTATTTATCTATTCTTCTGTGTAGCCTAGTTGTCTTTTTAACTATAGGCCTAATACAATGTTTTACACAGTCAGTAACCTTTTTGCATTTACATGCAATGGTAATTCCTTCCATGGAATTACATTTTCTAGTTTATCAATAAAAATAAATATTTATCAAAAAAATCTTTCAAACTTTTCAAAAAAGAATGCCATGAAAATAAAGCCCCCAAAAAGACTAACCATAAAATCTATTGTTTTTGACCTTTTGACCTTCAAATTTGACCTTGAATTATAAATATGATTTTGGCAACCACTGGACTCTGGAACTTCAGACCCTACTAATAACTTCTAGCATGGTTGCCAACGTTTTAAAAAGGATGTCTTGAAAATAGAGCCCCCCAAAAAGACGAACCATGAAATCTATTGTTTTCGACCTTTTGACCTTCAAATTTGACCTTAAATTATAAAAATGATTTTGGCAACCACTGGATTCTGGAACCTCAGGCCCTATTTATAACTTCTAGCATGGTTGCCAACGTTTTAAAAAGGATGTCTTGAAAATAGAGCCCCCCAAAAAGACGAACCATGAAATCTATTGTTTTCGACCTTTTGACCTTCAAATTTGACCTGAAATTATAAAAATGATGTTGGCAACCACTGGATTCTGGAACCTCAGACCCTACTAATAACTTCTAGCATGGTTGCCAACTTTTAAAAAGGATGTCATGAAAATAGAGCCCCCCCAAAAGACAAACCATTCAAATCTATTGTTTCCAACTTTTTGACCTTCAAATTTGACCTTAAATTATAAATATGATTTTGGCAACCACTGGATTCTGGAACCTCAGACCCTACTAATAACTTCTAGCATGGTTGCCAACTTTTAACAAAAAATGCCATCAAAAGTTTTTTTTAGGGTCTTGGCCTGCCGACTATTAAGGGTTTCCTGACCCGGCCGCTAGGTTACCTGTGGAGTTGAGATGAGGTCAGCAGAATAGACCAGTTAGAATCTAGATGGAAGCTCTTGAGGAATCCGCTCAGGCCCTGTCCCCATCGGGTGGGGTGGGGAGAGCTCAGTTGGTCCTTAGCTGTCCTTAGCTGTCCCTCCGGGATCTAACCACAATCTAAAATCATTTGTTGTGATTTTTGTAGCCATTCCTGTGGGAATTATCAAAATGTTGTGGATAATATTGCAGAAATTCAGGAGAATTGTTAACCCATCAGGGTCCTGAGGGTTCTGTTGTGATTGTCAGGGCCAGAATTTGAATCTGAAATATGTTGTGGGTATTGTCAGAACTTGACAATGAACTG
>NC_085004.1:8350930-8363430 GCF_963854185.1 Sardina pilchardus
TGGTATGCTATGGGAAGTTGCTGTGCTAATGTTATGCTATGGTATGCTGTAGGAAGATGCTATGCTAATGTTATGCGATGGTATGCTGTAGGGAGATGCTATGCTAATGTTATGCTATGGTATGCTATAGGAGGATGCTATGCTAATGTCATGCTATGGTCCAGTGTAGTCCAAGGCCGTGCTGCTGTATGTTAATGAAGCTAAAGGCCGCTGGCTCCTGTAGTGCCCCAGTGTGTTGTATTTATTGTGCTGTGTGTGCCTGCAGGGGTCCCAGCATCTCCCGCTGCGGCCTGAACGGACAGCACAGAGAGGTGATCGTAGACACGGACATCCACAAGCCCCGCGGCATCGCCATACACCCCCAGGCCCAGTAAGGACTAGCATGCAAGCATACACATGTGTGCACATACACACACACACACACACACACACACACAGCACACCATCACAGTGTGGCCACACGGCAGGGAACACGGAACATGGAACAGAGATCAAGGCCTCTAGAATCATGGGAGGAGTGCTAGTAGTTTCTCAGGCTCTTTCTCATGGTCTTACTGAGAAACAGGACAATCTTGTGATTGTGAATGATATTCTGAATTCGGTTGAACAGTCTTACAGTGATGCATTTCTCATGATTATAGTGGCACATGCTACTTTCATAACACATTAAAGAATATTTGGAATGACTAAAGCAGCACTGTTTAGTCTGTCTGCATCTGTCTGTGTCTGTGTTTGTGTGTAGTTATCTAGCCGTCCCTCTATACAGTGTGTGTGTGTGTGTGTGTGTGTGTGTGTGTGTGTGTGTGTGTGTGTGTGTGTGTGTATGTGTGTGTGTTTGTGTGTGGGTATGTGTGTGTGTACATGTGTCTGTGTGTGCATGTGTGTGTGTGTGTGTGTGTGTGTGTGTGTGTCTGTCTGTGTCTGTGTGTATCTAGTTATCCCACTAAATACAATGCTGTGTGTGTGTGTCCTTGAGGAAGCTGTTCTGGACAGACTTGGGCGGCCGTCCCTCTGTGGTGGGCTCAAGGCTGGACGGCGGCGGCCGCGTGCTGATCGCTCGAGAGGGTCTACTGACCCCTAGTGGCCTGGCACTGGACCGGCATGCCGAGCGGCTATACTGGTGCGACCTGCAGAGAGGAGCCGTGGAGTCAGCTGACCTGGACGGGACCAACCGACACACACTGACCCAGACGCAAGTAGGTGAGGCTTCTATGTCACACACACACACACACACACACACACACACACACACACACACACACACACACACACACACATACTGTACACATACACACACACACACACATACACAAATCACACAACCAATACACACTGACCCAGACGCAAGTAGGCTAATAGCTGTCCGGTGGAGTGTGAGGCAGAATGACCAATGAGCCTTCGTTTTATATTTTACAACCCCATTGTTGGGACAATGTCTGATAGTCTATGTTGCTCCAACATCTACATCATTCCAGATGTGTGAGACGCCCATGGCCTTGGCACTAAACGGACCCCTGTGTGATGAACGTTGGCTTATGAACTGTGGACTAATAACAATCATCATTTCCAAAACGAACGTCAAATTTGGATTGGTCTGACCACAGGACCGTTGTCGTAGCCTGAAACATATGGGCGGTAGTAGCATAGTGGCTAAGGAGCTGGGCTTGCTTGCAGTAGCCTGAAAGGTATGGGAGGTGGTAACATAGTGGCTAAGGAGCTAGGATAGTATGCTGTAGCTGAAAGGTTGTAGATTCAATCTTGACCTCCATTGTTGTTCCCTTCAGCTGGGCACTTAACACTGAGGGCCAGATGTACTAAGACAGTGCTAATAGCGACTTTTTGTATGCGCAGAGTGCGAACGCTGTGCTTTGCTATATTGCGTGGAATTTACTAAGAGCTCACTTCATTACGTTAACTGCGTTCCGTGCCGCCCGTTCCCGCCCCCTTTACCACGCCATTTGCGCATGCAGCTGAACAACGAGCGCAGTTGAATATTGCAACATTAAAAAGAATCAAAGTTTAACGATCATAAATGATACAAAGAGATGTCAACGAGCAGCGACAGACAGATTACAGTTAGGCCTAGTATTTCTACTAATCCACTTAAAAAATACTTGAACTATTTACTGCACGTAGACTTGGGATATGATTTAATGCCTAACAGATTGGGAAGTGTAGGCTATGTCATGAAAGAGAAAATACGATTATAGAGAGGCAAACAAAAGTTAAGGTTGCTTTTGACAAAGTACAATGAAGAAAACGGATGCTCTGAATATTGATTCAGCTGTCTCTAAAAGTTTTTCTAATGGACGCATTTAACCGCAATCTGGATTACACCTGCTTTCAGAAGGCGGAAGTTTTTCAACGCAAAATAGACGTGCGCTGTTTTCATACATCTGGCGGAATACTTAATCAATCGCTATTAGCACCTCTCCTCCCCTGTACTTGCGCGTTACACCCATTTTCAGCTGATCCGCCCAGGAATTAATATCAGGCATCCCAACCTGCAAAAAGTCATTTCAGGGAGGTATCCCTACCCCACCCCCCCCCCCCCCCCCCGGCAAAAAAAAAAGAGGAAGACAAGGCAATAATACAGGCTATAGCCCAGTGGTTCTCAAACTTTTTCTTTCATTCCCCACTTTGATCAAGGGGGCTTTCTCGAGCCCCACCTGTCCATCATCGCTCTATAGAAAGTATAGGTCAAGCTCAAAATTGTCATATTTATAACGTCACTTGCTAAATATACATCAGTAGGCCTAACAAATAACAGTTAGGCTACAAAAGATAAATATCAGTTCAAAAATAGAGAAAATAAAAATATAAATCAATGACCAATAACGTCAGTTTTTTTGTCATTGACAAGGTGTCAATCCTTGCTTCAAAAAAAGCTGATTTCCAATAATACAGCAAAAGGGCCAACTACATGCTACCATTGTGTTATAAATGAAGTTCAACACTCTCAACCTCGTTCAAAATCTTATTCAGGTCAAGCCTTGACGCGAGCGCTTCCCTGAATGAAACAGTCCGTCTGTTGCGCATCGGGCACCACCCTCTTTATCACGACGATAGCATTTCTTTTACCTGCTATCGTCTGTGCGCCAACTGAGCAAAGTCCCTCACAGTTTTCCCATTTGATGTCCTGTTCTGCCAGGTAGACTAATTGTTGAGATCAATGTTGAATAGTTCATCTGCAGTGGCCCTACTTTTGGCATATTCAGAATAGAATATCTTCGCCCGCTGTCAAGTTAACAAAGCGGACATAAGCAATAACTAAACCACCTTTGTAACTGTCGGTGGCCTTGTCCACTTGCAAGGCAAAACATGAGTGTTTGCGTTTGTCAAGCACTTGTTCTTCGAGATCGCAGAACAGCAATTGTGTCGTCGGACAGATAGCCAAGATATCCTTCAATTTTACTGCGCTTGTCTCGAACATAAACGGGTTTTTTTTTGTTTCCGCTGCAATTAAAATTCCGACATCATGTTTTTCGGACTATGGTTCCAGGACAGACTAACATTTTCATCTGGTCAATGAGATAGGCCTATAAGAGTATAGCCTAGATTACCTTGTTTGTGTTTGTTTTGTGAGATGGAGGTGCATTCTCGTAATTATCAATAAAGGAAGGCACAGGCTACAGATTAAAAAGAAATCTCCGGTTTTTCACGTCAGCTCGCGCCCCACCTGGCATGTCTCTGCGCCCCACTAGTGGGGCGCGCCCCACAGTTTGAGAAACGCTGCTATAGCCCAATGCACTTCTAATCATGTAAGAATATGTAGATTACTTTATGGCCTGCTTATAGCCTACTATTAATGTAAACGGCTTTTATTCTTATTCCATTGCAACTTTAAACAGGTCTAAGGAGTTTGTTGTTTTCATGTAGCATGGCAAGCCGGCCTGAATAATATGCACTTGAAATGAAACCATGATACGGTTCGGGAGAAGAGATATAATCCCGCCCACACTGGAAATTGATTGGTTGACTTACCGAAACATGCCAATCAGGATGCTTCATGAGACACACACGCATACTATCACACACATTAGGTGCGTTTGACTTGACGAAAATCTGCGCAGATCTGACTTGATGTGATGCATGCTGGGTTAAACAGAGTGCATACTGGGACAGACGAAATGCAAACTGGTTAGAAATCATGTTCGACTTCTTGCAGTCGCGGTGGGAGTTACCTCCGTGACATCATGTCACATGTCCTTACAAGATCTCGGGAGACTGCGTCTTAGCTCAGCCAGCGCAGTTCAGCGCAGTTCGTTTTTAAGCAACTGCGCTGGCCAAAACCCACCCCAATGACGTCAGTTCAAAGTTGTGATAGGGCCGTTTGGAAGAATCTCCCCATGACGAGTATGACAGGTGTCTCGTTCTGCCTCCTTACCCAAGACACTAGAGCGGACCAAGACGGATCAGTTCAACTGCACTAAAACCAACGTCTGGGATGACGCTGGAGCTTATCCCTGTGATCCATCTTGCTCTGTTCTAGAATCTTTGCTCCTTACGTTAGAATGTGCTAAAATGAACAGAAATCGAAGGGATACCTTCTTATTTGTGTTTTCTGGAACAGCGGTAGGCTAGCCTACTGAAAACGTGAGGATATTCTGCTATTTTATGCTGTTGGTTAAATATATACACACGGAAAACACTTGATATTTAATGAATGTGCTGCAATGCAGGCCTGTTAACTGTATGACAACAGTGGTTTATTTAAACACATCATATCAATTTATTTCGTCAGTCACCATGCTCATTTTAATGAGTAAGAATAAAAGTTTTACTGTATTTAATACAAAATCCCGCGATATCTACCGCGATATCTACCGCGAGGTCTCCAGCAGGTCTCTCGCGAGTAACTTCAGCTACGTAAGCTCAGTCAGACTGTCCGGGATGAGCTGCGTGTGCTAGTCGCCCCTCCTGCTAAGACTCTGCAGCTCTCGTTGACGTATGAAGCCAGCCTAAGTCTAGCCTGGTCCTAACCATCCCATAATACTACCATTTCATTTCGTATTATGGTCTGGCATTTCTTTGCTCTGAAGCGCTTGCAGGAAGCGGGAAGTAACGCCCAGTTCTGGTTTGAATTGATTGGACAGCTCTCACCCAATCGGCGATAGTTACTCATAACAACATAGCGCAGGCGTTTAACGTCATCGTCACGAGCGCCCTCCCCCTTTCGCCCCCACCAACCCGTCTCTTCGTTTATTGGCTGCTTTCTGGAGGGGGGCGTTCTGTTACAATTCTACCGAGCAGAATGCTCCACAGGGGAGCACGGCCAGACTCGTAGTGGAGGCAATCCTTGGCCGGAAGTACGTGGATGGCTCGCGAGGCTAGCCTAAGTCAGCCTAAGTCAGCCGCAGCTCATCGCAAACGCACCTAGTAGGTGCATTCGAGTTCGGAAACGGCTGACTTCGGCTGACTGCATACGTCAACGAGAGCTTGAGTGTCAACGGGAGGGGCGAAAGTTTTAGGTGCAGATGGTCCCGAACACGATTTTGCAAATTTGACAGACGTGATTCGCGTGAGACCTCGCGGGAGATATCGTGGAGTTTGTGTGCATTAAATACAGTATTTAACTTTCATTCTTACTCATTAAAATGAGCATGATGACTGACGAAATAAATTGATATGAAGTAGTTTAAATAAACCACTGTTGTCATACAGTTAACAGGCCTGCATTGTAGCACATTAATTAAATATCAAGTGTGATTTTCCGTGTACATGTAACCAACAGCATAAAATAGCAGAATATCAAAACCTTTTCGGTAGGATAGCCTACCACTGTTCCAGAAATCACAAATAAGATGGTATGCCTTCCATATCTGTTCATTTTAGAACATTCTAACGTAAGGGGCAAAGATTCTGCAACAGAACAAGATGGATCACTTTTGACAAGCTCAGGTGTCATCCCAGACGCTGGCTGTGCTGATCCTAAAATGTTAACTGCATCCATCTTGCTCCGCTATAGAATCTTTGGTAAGCAGGCAGAACGAGACCCCTGTCATAATCGTCATGGGGAGATTCCTTCCAAACCTGTTCCAAACGGACCAGGGGGTCAAGGCTGTGTTGATTAGCTTCGGCAAGTTAGCAAGCGCCATTTTCAATTATGGCGCCTCATGGAGCATTTAGAACCAGCTCCGTGCACGAAAATCCGTGTTGGGCACGAGCTCTCATGCGCGTACATGTTGGTGGACGGGTACCTACAGCCAATCATTACTCCGTGCGACCCTCCACTGGACTCACAGGTGTGCGTTCCCGAGCAACTTTTTCTGCTTGTTTTTACGCGGCAAGCAAGGTATGTGCATTATCGCCACCCTCTGAACTGGAGGATGACTCTTTTTACAGAATGTCCAATAAAGATCAATGTAGGTCCATGCGTCATTTCCAGCTTTGGGTCTTTGCGCATGGTCAGAGCCGACTGGCGCTGGATCGGAGCTCCAGTGTTCAATATGGCGTTGACGAAAATTGGCCGGATTTACTAGCCTAGCATCGGCCATTCATTTGTATGGAGGGCGGGACTTAGTCACGCTCTCCAGTTATATATAATAGGTGCGTTTGACTTGACGAAAATCTGCGCAGATCTGACTTGATGTGATGCATGCTGGGTTAAACAGAGTGCATACTGGGACAGACGAAATGCAAACTGGTTAGAAATCATGTCCGACTTCTTGCAGTCGCGGTGGGAGTTACCCCCGTGACATCATGTCACATGTCCTTACAAGATCTTGGGAGACTGCGTCTTAGCTCAGCCAGCGCAGTTCAGCGCAGTTCGTTTTTAAGCAACTGCGCTGGCCAAAACCCACCCCAATGACGTCAGTTCAAAGTTGTGATAGGGCCGTTTGGAAGAATCTCCCCATGACGAGTATGACAGGTGTCTCGTTCTGCCTCCTTACCCAAGACACTAGAGCGGACCAAGACGAATCAGTTCAACTGCACTAAAACCAACGTCTGGGATGACGCTGGAGCTTATCCCTGTGATCCATCTTGCTCTGTTCTAGAATCTTTGCTCCTTACGTTAGAATCTGCTAAAATGAACAGAAATCGAACGGATACCTTCTTATTTGTGATTTCTGGAACAGCGGTAGGCTAGCCTACTGAAAACGTGAGGATACTCTGCTATTTTATGCTGTTGGTTAAATATATACACACGGAAAACACTTGATATTTAATTAATGTGCTGCAATGCAGGCCTGTTTAACTGTATGACAACAGTGGTTTATTTAAACACATCATATCAATTTATTTCGTCAGTCACCATGCTCATTTTAATGAGTAAGAATAAAAGTTTTACTGTATTTAATACAAAACCCGCGATATCTACCGCGATATCTACCGCGAAGTCTCCAGCGAGGTCTCTCGCGAGTAACTTCAGGTACGTAAGCTCAGTCAGACTGTCCGGGATGAGCTGCGTGTGCTAGTCGCCCCTCCTGCTAAGACTCTGCAGCTCTCGTTGACGTATGAAGCCAGCCTAAGTCAGCCTAAGTCAGCCGCAGCTCATCGCAAACGCACCTAGTACCTCCATGAAACGGACCTATCAAGTCCTTGAACTGACGTCATGGGGCGGGATACAGCCGGTTGCATGCACGAAAAGGCAAATGCAGAATTCGACTGCAGGTGTCTTCATCCCGCGAGTTTTGAGTGACGTGACATGGTCGCATTTTTGTGACATGATCACAACTTTTCTTCAAGTCGAACAACACGTCTAACCAGCATGCACTGCATATGACTCAAATTACGTTTCGACTGCATGCGTTTGCAGCCGACTTGACATGTCGAGTGCACCTAGTAACAGTCTCTCGCTCTGCCTCTCTGTCGTGTGCGCGCTACACAGATGCTGTGCGCGGTTTTGAGCACAGTCTGTGTCATGTGTGCGCGATCTTGCCCGCTCGCTCTAGATTCCGGGAGATTTTAAGTAATTTGCGGGCATCAGTGAGTCGTTATTAGGTGCGTTTGCGATGAGCTGCGGCTGACTTAGGCTGGCTTAGGCTGGCTTCATACGTCAACGAGAGCTGCAGAGTCTAAAGGCCCCGGTACAGTTCACGCACCCGACTTGTCGTGCGACATGTTGACGTCACGGGGAACGTTGTAACCATGTATACTTGCGCGTGGTAGTCGCGACACAATTTGCAGTATTCTCCTGAACGGAGGCACGGTATCCATTGACGTTAATGGCAGTAGCAACTAGCTTCTTTGCTGATATTTCAGACTTAGCTTGCACAACTGAAGGATTAGCCTACCATCTCGTTTATGAGATGAGCTTGTGTAATCTCCCTAAATGGAAAGATATATATATATTTTTAGGTCTAGCAGATATCCTTTGGTTGAAAACAAATCTCTTCCTTACCTTTTGCTGGAATACTTATGTGCCTCGGTCCTAGTCATTTCCCCTAATATCCTCCTGTTGCAACTCTCACTGGTAACTTCGTTAACTTATCCAACGTAGTTCACGACTGTAAACAAATCAGTCATCCAAACGGCAACTCTCGCTGCAGCCTAGCCAAGTTAACTTCCCACTTTTCAAACTTACTATTATTCAAACTTCATGACTACAGTCGTTTTAAAAATGAATGGGCTTATTTAAGATGTTGGATAGGCTATATGATAATGCCTGAATGTGGTTTATGTGGTTGATGACTGTATAAGGACACTGGCTCCGTGAGCTTGGCTTCAATCTCTTCCTAGTTGTCGTGCGAGGTTGGCGCGCGCGGCTGATAAAAAATGTTCGGCGTCCGACAGGTCGGCGCGCGGCTGAAATGTGGCTTGCGACACAGGAAATTACGTCATTTTGACGTCACATTGTCGCGCGACAGGTCGGGTGCGTCGAGTATACTTCTAGCATTAGCAGGAGGGGCGACTAGCACACGCAGCTCATCCCGGACAGTCTGACTGAGCTTACGTACCTGAAGTTACTCGCGAGAGACCTCGCTGGAGACTTCGCGGTAGATATCGCGGGATTTTGTATTAAATACAGTAAAACTTTTATTCTTGCTCATTAAAATGAGCATGGTGACTGACGAAATAAATTGATATGATGTGTTTAAATAAACCACTGTTGTCATACAGTTAACAGGCCTGCATTGCAGCACATTAATTAAATATCAAGTGTTTTCCGTGTGTATATATTTAACCAACAGCATAAAATAGCAGAATATCCTCACGTTTTCAGTAGGCTAGCCTACCGCTGTTCCAGAAAACACAAATAAGAAGGTATCCCTTCGATTTCTGTTCATTTTAGCACATTCTAACGTAAGGAGCAAAGATTCTAGAACAGAGCAAGATGGATCACAGGGATAAGCTCCAGCGTCATCCCAGACGTTGGTTTTAGTGCAGTTGAACTGATCCGTCTTGGTCCGCTCTAGTGTCTTGGGTAAGGAGGCAGAACGAGACACCTGTCATACTCGTCATGGGGAGATTCTTCCAAACGGCCCTATCACAACTTTGAACTGACGTCATTGGGGTGGGTTTTGGCCAGCGCAGTTGCTTAAAAACGAACTGCGCTGAACTGCGCTGGCTGAGCTAAGACGCAGTCTCCCGAGATCTTGTATGGACATGTGACATGATGTCACGGGGGTAACTCCCACCGCGACTGCAAGAAGTCGGACATGATTTCTAACCAGTTTGCATTTCGTCTGTCCCAGTATGCACTCTGTTTAACCCAGCATGCATCACATCAAGTCAGATCTGCGCAGATTTTCGTCAAGTCAAACGCACCTAGTGTCTAATAAGGGGAGAAGGACCACTAGCGAAATACTTCCGCATGGTACTGCAACTAGAGGGCGATCGCGAGCAAGTGATGAATGAATGGGTAGCAATGGAGCTGAACCCCCCAGTACCACATTTCTCGTTATATAATTTTTTCTCCTAAAATTGCATTAATGCATGCGATGCAGGATAACTTGACTTGACAATCAGCTGACCAATACAATTTTCAATATGTGTTGTTATTCCTAAAAACCCTTTCAAAGTTTTCATGTCACGTGACACAAGCGAACCACTTTACGGCCATAGACCTAAAAGAAGGTTCAGCTTCACGACGGTCGTAATCGGTCGCGATTGTCGCGAGCATCCATGAGCTAGATGCTAGCATGTTACAGGGAAAACGGCCCATCCTATGAAAAGCAGAAAGGACATGAGTGACTTTTTATTTCATTTCCAGTGGAAAACCTATACTCAGGTAGCTACTACGACAATGTACATTAAGAAATGAAGTTGTCAACTGTGAAAAAAACGAGTTCTAGCCGCTTAGCCCCATAGACCACAATTCATTTATCACTTGCTCGGCAACGCCCCTAGCGGAATTTCAACAGATTGCATGAACAATCCGGTACAATGGAGTTAATAGGAAGTGGACCGGCTCTCCCTAAAGGGGCTCTGGACATGATTTCTAACCAGTTTGCATTTCGTCTGTCCCAGTATGCACTCTGTTTAACCCAGCATGCATCACATCAAGTCAGATCTGCGCAGATTTTCGTCAAGTCAAACGCACCTATTAATATGCGGGAGACTCCCGGAACTTCCGTGAGACTTGGATGTCTGTAATATGCATGACACGGAAAAGCGCAAATAGCCATTTTCAGCCCCCACGGCAGGCAGTCTGCGCGTTTCCCTCATTGCGGCCTGTCTGTACATATCCTCCCCATGTTTATACTCGCACGTTACGCCTGAAATGGGCGCAAAACGTTAGTACATCTGGCCCTCAGTTGCTCCTGGGACGATGTAATGGACTTCTAAATCATTCTGAACATTTTAAAAGACCAGTGTAATTTTTCCAAATGCCAAAACGCTGTGCACCATTATCATGTATGGTGTATGGTGTAGCCCAGTGGTTCTCAAACCTTTCCTGCCAATCCTCACTTTGGAGGTGGGGGATTTTCGAGCCCCACCGGACCACATTGTCCACCATTTTGGATCCACATGACAGTTCCTGTCTCAGTCCGGTGGATCAGATATTGTTTGGATTCATATGTCTGTGTACGACTCCTTTGTTTGTGTGTGGCTATTTTGTTTTGAATCTATGATCTTAAAGGCATTATTAAAGATGGACACAAAAAACTAATATCCTCCTGTTCATCACACCCCACCTGTCTCTGCTCCCTACTAGTGGCCCCCCCACCCCCCCACACACACACACACACACTTTGAGAACCACAGGGGTAGCCAGTTTCATTGATTCTAGTGTAAGCTAATTGTTGCAGCCGACGCTACAGTAAGTGAACGGAATGCAAGGTGTAGTGGCTGTGCCTGTTGTGGAGGTGTTGGGTGTGTGTGACATCTCATCTCCCCTCCCGCAGGTCACCCCTTCAGCCTGGCTGTGTTCGAGGACTCCGTCTGGGTGTCAGACTGGCAGGGGAACCAGCTCCTCCAGCTACCCAAGACTCCGGGGGCACACACACCTCAACGCCTCGATGCCAACATCGTCCGCCCGGCAGGGCTGGTCATCATACACCCCTTGGCCAAGCCTGGTGGGTGACCAACACAACACACCAACGTTGTTGAAAAGTTAAAGTAGCCAGGGCACCATGAACACATGCTTGATTTACTGTATCATTGGTAAGAGTGGTGAATAGTGACAATAACACAGTAGATCAGTCAGTTATTCCAGTGTGCAGTGGCTGCTTTGGCTTTTTCACTTTCATGATCCTGCTACTCACCAGCACCTACAGAAGTAACCTGAGGCAGCTGTGCACAGGGACTTTTGTTTTGAAGTACCCCACCATTGTTATTTTATCACCCTAGCACAGTGGTTCTCAAACTTTTGCGACCAGCATTAAAATACGGTGGCATAGGCCAATTTGAAATATATTTTACATTGTACGTACTGTTTTGCATTGTTTTTTTTGTTTGTTTGTTTTTTCAAGAAAGATAAAAACTAGTTTAAATTGAACAATAGTCATTATATTTACATTTTATATCATGTGATTATTTTGTCTTTATCTAATAACATCTTGGAGACTCCCAGAGAACCACAATAGAGAGTCCGCATACCCCCAGTGGTACCCTTACCACAGTTTGAGAACCACTGCTCTAGCATACATACAGTACAGTAAGACTCCACCATTATCTGAACATCACTCTAAAATCATACTTGCTCACTAAACTAAGAGCACTATCAGTCCAACACATAACTACATCCTCACTGGTCAGCTGTCCATCCAGTGATGTCACTTCCTCTCTCTGCTCAGGGGCGGATATGTGTCTACACCAGAATGGGGGATGCACCCAGTTGTGTGAGAGCAGGCTTGGATTGGCTCACTGCTCTTGTCACTCACAGTATATCCGATCAGCTGATGGCAAGGGCTGTGTGCCAGCTGGCGAATCCACCACAAGGACTGGTTAGTGTCAGAATGTTCAAAACATGAATATTGACTATAGTCTAATATAATAATATGTGTTGTGTTGGATTTAAGACTGACAGTACTGTGGAATATGTCTGCTCAGAGTCTGGAGATGGAGAGTCCAGTGCTCAGTCCCAGAGGAAGGCTCTGAATGATGAAGGCTTT
>NC_085004.1:8373430-8403430 GCF_963854185.1 Sardina pilchardus
GCGTTTCATTCCTAATTTGTAACGACCCGGTGACGTGTTGGACGAGAAGTACAGGACTTCGTCAGCATTCCAATAGCATTTTGGACCAACATGCCATGGCATGTTTCAACCTGTAGAATGCACGGAGAGCAATATCTCCAATACAAAATCAGACGAAATGTTGCTTTTGTCGAGAAACACGATTTTTGTCAATATTAACCCTGGTAATAGTACAGTTCACCACTGTACTATTTTCAATCAATCAACAGCTCAAAAAACATGTTCTAGGGTGCAGTGACTCTTTAAGTTAGGGCAGAAATCAACATCTCAGTAACTTCACGACGGATCCACAGGTCCTGAAGAACGTGTGCCTTTGTGTGAAGGCAGAAATATTCTTTAGTGTAAATACCATAAATATATATCATACAGCTGTATTTCACACAGTCCTCCTGTAGTCCTCTGTCCTCCTGTAATTACTCATCGCTGCAGTTTACAGGAAGGCTCAGTGAGTCCTGCTTATCAATCATCTACAGTATTCAACAGTTGTGTAGCTGATATTCTTAATTTACTTTATTTACATGGAAAATATCTCATTCTATTTCCAGAAAAGATATCTCCTTCTCTATCAGAAGTTGTACATGTTCTGAGTTTATTTTCGCTATGATAGATTATGATATATATGATAGATGTTTAGATGGTTCTGTGCCATGGACTCGTGTAGGACTGTGGTCAGTGCAGGGCCCAATCACATCTACATCTATTCTATAGAATACATACATCTGCCATCTGGTCACAGCACTGCATCAAACTATTTGGTGGAGAACCATGAGAGAGAGAAGGGGGGAGAGAGAAAGAGAGAGGGAGAGGTGGAGAGAGGAAGAGAGTGAGTCATGAGTCAGATGATGGAAAGATTGCTGTAGAGTGTAGATTCCTATAGATGTCTACGTACATAATATTGAGCATTAACACGGTCAGATATGACCTGATATGACTGGACTAATGATGTGTCCACTCAGAGACAGCTCAGCAGCTGTGGCGCTCCTGCTGCAGTTGCTTGTGTTGTTGCAGTGGTCATTTATGTATTTATTTTTGTACTCCACAAGACAAACTTCACACTGGGCTCCCTATTTATAACACGTTCCACAAACAAGTGCAACACGTCAGAACCGACGCCAAATTCCAGATTGTGGTTTATAATGTCAGAATTGCCCAAGGTCATTGTCCGTTGTGAAAGAGAAAGTGCTCCGTGGGAGTCTGAAAGATCTTTGAAAATGAAGTGATTGTCTCACCAGGGCCCGCCGTAGAAATCCAGTACAGAAACCTCCAACAGTCAAACAAAATATGGTAGAGTTTTTTGAGAGAACATGCAGTAGAAATGGAATGTTAGTGGTGCTTCTGCTCTTAAATTCTATTCTCAGTTTTACTGTTCTCCCCCCCCCCCCCCCCAGCCAATTATAGTTGAATGCTAATTCAAAGAACCAACCTCTTTCAAAAATCCAATTTGCAACTGGTATCAGTTTTCTGATGAGCCCCTGGCTTCAGTATTGTACTGGTAAAGTAGGCTTAGGCTGTGTTTGCTCTACAGCAGATGATGAACAAGTCTTTCCAGAGCCGTAGAGGCATGCGGATCCTCGGAGGAAGGGCCCTTGTGTTGGGTGATGAAGACGAGTGGATCTCTGCAAATCAACTCACTGCCTCTGTGGACGATCTCTGTTTCCGTGCCGTGTAGCAATAAAGGCTTTGTTGTACCACACGGCAGACCTCGTGTCCTCATTGCACTTTCAGTTTGTTTAATCTACAGATCCATTTTAGACCTTACAGACCCGTCTAGATCCAACCAGTGACTATCTAACTGTATGATGTGAAAAAACTTTACACACATGACACACACACACACACACACACAGACACACAGACACGCTCACACACCACACTACCCTGCTAATGTAGGTCTCCTGAAGTAGAACTGTGGAAGTAGGAACTAAGAACTCAAAAAATAAAGGAACTCTTCTTGGACACAAGCCAATTTGGTACTTGAACAGACACTGGCACGTCCACACACACACAGACACGTACACACACACAGACTGTTGTGGAATGTTGTGTAGCTGCTGTGGCACCGTTGGAGAAGTGGAGCGAGCCTGACTCCAGGACTGCAGTTGTCTGTGCAGAGGAAGCAGTCAATAGTGAAGAGCAGCGCTTTGTTCTGGGAGAGAGCAGGAGGGAAAACAAAGCGTCTCGCTTCAAAACCATCAACGGCCAACATCAATACCGCTCACTTGCTCCCTTTCACAGACAAACAGCCTTGTACACACACACACACACACACAAACGAACACACACACACACACACATACCCACACACAAACACACACACACACACACACACACACACAAACTCACTCATCACACCATCAGTGGCCCACATAGATATTGATTTCTTGGTAGCCTCTCTTATCTATATATTGCTCTCTGTAATGGCCAGCAATCAGAGCCTCCTTCACTCCAAACACAGATGAAATGAGCCAGCGCTCCAACGACATCACAAAGGAGCGCTGGTAGTGTGTGTGTGTGTGGGGGGGGGGACCCTGAAATTGGACCTGTGTCAATTTCTTTGATAATAGCCCTTGCCAAGGTTGAAGGAGCTTGAGGTGAGTAAAAAAAAATTGGTTTGCTCCTGAGCACTAAACATTTCTACCGTGCCCATCTCTCTCTCTCTCTCTCCGGATCTCTCTCTCTCTCTCTCTTTCTCTCTCTGTCGGTCCCTCAGCCCTGTCTCTCTCGCTCTCCCTCTCCCGGTCCCTCTGCCCTGTCTCAGCGGAGTCAAAGGACACCACTTATGGCCTTGTATCAATAAATGTTTATTTGATTATATGGCCCATGCCTGGTTGTTTACCCTCCACACACACACTCTGGAGAGGCAGCACAGCACACCTCTGGGACTCAGCTGGGCTGAAGATCTGACTCTGTCCATCTCTATTGGCTGCCTGATGATTCTCATACATATAGACACATATGAGAGACAGATCGAGGCCGAGAGATGGAGAGAGAGAAAGAGGGGGATGGGGTGGGGTGAGGAGAGGAGAGGAAGGCACACATCTGTTGGGAGAAGAGCAGTCTGTGATGAGAGAGGAAAGAAGGGAGCCTGCCTCCCAGCCCTGCTTCCTCTCGGACACAAAGGGGACGGTGTGTGTGTGTGTGTGTGTGTGTGTGTATGTGTGTGTGTGTGTGTGTGTGTGTGTGTGTGTGTGTGTGTGTGTGTGGACATAAAGGGGATGGTTTGGGTTGGCTTTTGGCTCTTTAACTGAGCAGCAATCTGGTCGCACTCCCTCCTCAGCTGCTGGGAATTAAAATGGAGGGATCAAGGGATGAGCGAGGTAATCCACCTGAGAGAGAGAGAGAGAGAGTAGAGAGGGGGAGGGAGGGGGGAGAGAGAGAGAGAGAATGGAGGAAAGAGAGAGAAAGTAGAAAGGGGGAGAGAGGGAGGAAGGGAGAGAGAGAAAGAATGGAGGAATGAGAGAGAGAGAGAGAGAGAGAGCAGGGGCTCAAAGAAAGAGCATGGATGCACATGGCTTGCTAAGTGGGGAGATATGAAAACTCTTTCCTTCACTCCTCTCTCTCTCTCTCTCTCTCTCTCTCTCTCTCTCTCTCTCTCTCTCTGTCTGTCCCCTCTCTCCTTTGTCAGATGGGATGGGAGTGTGTGAGGTATGATGGGCTGTGATGGCTCCTCTCCCCCCCTCTCTGCCAGATGAGGGGACTAAATAAGGCATTACAGGCCCACTCAAAGGCTTTGCTCCTGATCCCCCCAGGTCAGCCTGGGTCCCCCCGGCTGGTGACCCGCGCTCCGCGCTGCCTCTCCTCCAGGCTTTGGGCAGATTTAGCGCGGGGATAATGCATGAATTTAGGCAGCCGCACATGTGGTAAGGGCTCAGCGCTATCGATAGACGGGCCGCCATCAGCCTGGAGCTGCGATTGAGTCATCTCAAGGTTAGTGCGGGTCTGGCCCCGGTCTGGCCCTGGTCTGGTGTTGTTGTTAAGTGTAGCAAAGAGGTGATATCTTCTTGTTTGGCTTTAGGCCGTTTCATTCCTTTGTGTGTGAGCAAACAATGCTTGACTTGCAGTCTGGAGAGGCCACCAAAGCAAGTCTATATGAGCCAGTCCTGACCAATATAGAAACATCTAGCACCACAGCACCACCCACTCTGTGTGAAAGTGCTAGAGCGCAAATGTGCAAATGTGCATCATGGTCGGGCATGCCCAACCTCTGATCACAGCATGCACTGATAGGAGTATTTCATGCACTATGTTGCTATATTGTCAATGTAGAAGAAATCTCTGGCAGAAAACTGGACAGGCTAAGCACCAAATCTGGTGTTGAAGTGACATTGAAAGTTGAAAATAGAAAACAAGACCATCATGCAATTAAATCAATACAAGGAACGTGTAATTGTTGTGGTATAAATCTAAAAGTTAATGTGTACTTAAACTGCACAAACAAAATCGAACCTCCGATCGTCTACCCATTCTCACTTCCTTCCAGCAGGTGGCGGTAAGGTACAGCAAAACACAGAGCCGTAGCAGGCTTGCCCATCATGCTCGCTAACGACACCGTGAACTGGAGGTCTCAGCAGGTCGGCCCACACGGCAGCAGTTCCTGTTCTGAAGGTAGGCTATATAGACTATAGTGAACTACATTTTATGTTGCCACTTTATCAATTCAAATATGAAGACACGAATGGATGATGTAAACTCGCATTAAGCACTTTCTGACTCTGAGTGATAATGTTTCGTGTTAGAACAGTTCACCTAACTGCCTGCACGTGCTAATTATTCGAGCTTGGCGTTAGCGCGTGCTGTAGGCTAATGTGCTTATTTATGTATGTGGTCAGTGGTGATATCTCGGCCTGGCACGGTAGAGCTCAGGCTCGCAATCATGGTTTGATACATACATGTGGTCATCGCCATTATATTTCTCTTTGAAAAACTGTGATTCCTCATCTCCTGACCTGTGGACACATCATATGGGCCTGCCAGGCACCCCACAGGTCATGGAATTTCTGGAATAGGCCTGCAATTGTGTAGTTCATTCTAGACATGGAATGTCAGTTAATATTCAAATTTTTGGGCCAAGTCATGGGAATTTTTATTGTAGCAGTTTAAACTGTAGGCCTACTTTCCAAAATACAATATGTCCACGCTCAATGGTGTTTTTTGCCCCCAACGGCACCTTCCAGGCAGCACAGCCTAAAAGGCACTATACCTTATTCCTAGCCCTCAACCCTCATCCTACCCCTAAACTGAGGGGAGTAGTGCCTTGTAGGCAGCGCTGCCGGGGAGGCACCGCTGAGGGCAAATAATACCAAAGACCATATCAGAGACGGTTTATAAAGCGAGACGACTCATATGAGGGTCAATTCCGGTTTCCCTGTGACGTAGTGCCACTCCCATTTAGGAGGCAAACGGGAGAAATAAACCTTATCTCGGATTATGACCATTCCCTTAGCCCTATATTCAGCAATGCAAGTAACGAACCCATATTCTACAAGGCACACGTCTTTCTAACATTCCCACATTGAAATCGTATTTTCCAGCGTGATAAATACATAGAAAAATAACTTTGTTCACGACCTGTCCCTCCTGACCTGACCTGTCTCCGCTAATTGCGCAGGCCACCTGTTATCAACGGCACACTGCTTCTGCTGCTTCTACACTGGTCTAAACCGATTACTCGTCACTGATCACGCCCAGATAGGAGGCGGAAGTGGACACCATTTCATTCCATTGAAAACCCCCTTTATGATTCATCTTAGTAACTATACGATCTTTGACCATATGTCCACACAGAATCAGTGTATATCTGGTTATTAGCTTTGCTGCCTGCTCTCCTGAGTAGTTGTGGTTAGCGCAACTTTGTTTTCTTCAATCCCCATTTATGCATTTCCCGCTCTAAAAAAGAGTAAAATATTCATGAACGCTATGTGGCCACTCTGAAATCTTTGGGCAGTATTGTACCATTCATTGTATGGTAGGTTGTGGAAATATATATATAAGTCATGGAATTGTACATTTGACTTAGATTGGGCACCATGGCCTGTTTCCCCTCTGTTAACTTCTGCAGCAGAGGGCAACACACCAACTGGCAAACAGCTCACAGCCGCCGCTACTGGGCCAGACCGCTGTCTGCTGTTGTGGAGATTTGCATAGCCAATCTCCTCCGTGGGGGAGCCCATTTTAAGGAATCTTCATGGATATGTGTGCAGTGGGGTCCTCATTTGCCTATGCAAATGCATGGCGAATTATTTCCTGGAATTAATGCTTCCCCTCCCCCCACCCCCCTCCTCCACAGTTAGGCAATGCAAATACGCGGGGCCACCAACTTTACGTGCTTATTAGCGCGGACGTCAGGCGCTATCAGGCCGCCTTAATTGGATTTGAAGCTCCCCTGATGAATATGTATTGTGTGGAAACGCGAAGCGGAGCTGTCGGAATCTGGCACGCTTTGATATGGTGAACTTTTCTGCAGGTCTGATTCTTCACGCGTAGAGATTACACACACGCACACGCACACACACACGCACACACACACACAGCCTCACCACCACCACCACCGCTACCACAGCACAATGCACCCGTGCCGTGTGATCACACTGTCAAACACCTTGTATGCGCGTGCCAGTGCGAAGCCGGGCTAGAACCAGAACCAGGGCCAGAACTGGGCCAGAACCGGGCCAGAACCAGAGCCAGAAGCGGGCCAGAATCAGCAGATGTAGGAAATGCAGTGCTATATCTGTCCATTACACGCGGGGCAGGTGAATGCCCGATGGGCCAATGACATGCAAGAACTTGGTGTGATTTCATTCATCGCTAAGGTACATAACATGTGATCTCGTGAAGTGCTGTCCCAATTCCAAATCCCTTACTGAGCCCATGTGGCCTCACACACTCACTCACTTAGCACCTGAGATCAATGAAGTCTGTGAGTCTTTAGTCGTTAGCCCTCAGGGCTCTCTTTGGGATTCAGCCCTTGTATGCGTGTGCCAGTGCGCAGCCGAGCCAGAACCGGACGCCAGAAATCTTTCCCTTAGACGCGGTGCTGATGAATGTCCAATGGGCCAACACTACATGCAAGAACTTTGTGTGATCTCATTATTGGCAATGAGAGAGCTTCCAAAGATTCCGGAAGTCATTAATTTTCAATGGAAGCCGGCTTCTCTCAGCTGCAAGCAGCGGCAGATCCGCCTGCGTCACGTTTTGGGTGTCTTGAGCGTCCAGCAGAAAGTCGAAATTGGCTCAACTTTATGGTAATGAGCTATGACGCGATTCAGCGGCAAACGACCAGCAACAAACATGATCGAACATAGAATGCTACCACGTCTGAGTGGCCAAAGCGTCCAAAGCTTCCCACGGCGTCCTTGGCAGGGCATCTAGAGCTTCTTGGAAGCTCAAGTCGCCAGCGGGGTGTACAATACATACAGTAAGAGGTTGGTTGGTTGTTGAACTTGACTTGTTTTGTGAAAATCGATTTGATGTGTTGGGTCAGGTGGTGCTATGAATATGTATGTGAAGGAGTTTCTGTATATGATGTACGTGAGGAGCTTTTGTATGTGAAGACGTTATCGAACACAACGTCACCTTATGACACTACCTCTTACCTGTCAGCTACCTTCAGGTGAAGAAATAAATCAGTCCCAAAACCCCTCAAGGGTACGTTCGCTTACCTTCTTCAGGTTAAGGGTACGTTCGCTTATCTTCTTCAGGTTCCTTTTGGTGGAGTAAAGGCCTGCAGACTGGAGTTTACAAATGGAATGGAGCTGGCTTGAGATGTACTATTGGGCAGTACCAGGAGTGTCCTGTAGATGGCGTGTGTGGTGTGGACAGAATCAAACTGTAGTAGAACTGTGCGCTGACCTGTCCAGCTTCCTTCGTAGCGGATTGTTGCTCTAGAAGAGCTGGTATGTAAAAGAGCTGAAGAGCTGGAGCTGACTGAGTCCTTCTCTTCCCAAAGGAACAAAGGGTGTGTTAGTGCTGGCCGGCCTCAGCAATCTAGCTGCCATGTGTTGAGGCGGTTTCAGTGATGAAGCCAGCTCCACACCCACAGAGAGAGAGAGATTTACAGGGAGGGAGAGAGAGAGAGAGAGATACATAGAGAGATAGTTTCAGAGATAGAGATACAGAGAGAGAGAGATACATAGATATTTCCATAGAGAGAGATATAGAGATATACAGAGAGAGAGAGATATTCTGTTATTTATTACTGGGGAACTTGACAGCCTGATTAAACTCTCTAGATGTGGTATTGCTGCTTCTTTTCTCTCTCTCTCTCTCTCTCTCTCTCTCTCTCTCTCTCTCTCTCTATCTCTATCTCTATCTCTCCCTCTCCCTTCACGCACTCGGTGCTTGAGTTGCACAAGGAAGGAAATAGATGTGGTATTGGGTGGATGTTGAACTAACTGACTAGTTCTAGAAATAGCTGCTTGCCGTTTCCTCTGACAGGGTGATTTCCTCTCTGTGGCCACTAGGGGGGGTGAGCGCGGTGTGCAGCCAGGCGTAAGGGCCGCACATGGCCGTGCCAGCATGAGGAGTGAGTGAGTGCACATCAGTGCTGTAACACTTTTGTAACCAGAAAACTGAAAAAAAAAACAGGCCTGTTCATTAACGAGATGGCCTCAGGCCCGTGAGCTGAAGTCTTGAAAAAAAACGTCAAGATGAAAACTGAATGACATTTGAGACATGTGCCTTATCACTATTCATTGCTCCTTTGCATGTAGAAATGGGCAATAGTGACTAAATTGGTGTTAAATGTCCAAGACTCTACAGCCCTGCTGAGCTTCCAGACTCAGGACTGACTGTGAAAATGAATGTCTTGCCCCCGTCTGATCAGTAACCTGACACCTTAGCAGGAGGCAGTGTTTCATGTCAGACAGCGGAGTCTGGCTCGCCGGAGGAGAGGCAAGAAATGATTTGGCTGCGATGCCAATCCAGTATCCGTGTCTGTGGATAGCGTGGCTTTCGCTGATGACTGTGCTCTGCCAGCTTGTCACAGTCATCCAATGGTGCTGCCTTCTCCGTATGTCCATCAAGCTGCACAGAAGGAGACATGCTTCTGCTTTTTAATATGCTGCACTGAGGGAAACATGCTTCTGCTTTTGAATGTGCTGGCCATGGGGCCATCTGCTCATCTGGGCCTTTGGAGCAGACTGTCAGACAGATCATTTTCATTTGTTGTTATTTAAAGTACAATATCATCAGTGACCATGCTCTCAGAACACAGGCAGGCAGGCAGACACACAGGCAGACAGACAGACAGACAGACATACAGACAAGCAGACAAATGCACAGGCAGACAGACAAATACACAGGCAGGCAGGCAGGCAGGCAGGCAGGCAGGCAGGCAGGCAGACAGAGATGCAGGCCTGGCTCTGAGCAGTCTCATGTTGGAGCCTAGTCTGAGGGGGGGCCTTGTGCTGAGGTGCTGGTATGCCATGCACTGAGGGCTACCTTCAGTGAGTCTTGTTATCTGCGCTTTTAAACTATATTATGTTTGCATTTACATTTATTCATACAGACACTTTTATCCAAAGTCACTTACAAATGTCAATTTTGTTGCATATGCCATTGTCCCTTGCATATTACAAGGGACAGTGTGACTTACAAATGTCCATTATATGACAAGGGTCATATTAGCCTACTTGTCTGTCTCTGAGGGTAGAAAAGAAAACAAACAACTCTTATTAAATATGACAATATGACGTGGGGTTTGTGTTTATGTAATTAATGAGGAATGTACAAGTGACACCATGCAAGAATTGTTTACATTTTTGTCTTTGTTCTTTGTGCCTATGGGCGCTTTCACATCACTAGTTTGATTATTTGGTCCGCACCAGGCAATAACATTGTTATTATGTAGCATATAGACTCCAGTGTGTGCGTTTTTACACCAGCAAATGAACCAAAATTGGGCTGATTGACCTTTCATCAATGTTTATCTTCCGGTAGAAATAAGCGCCAATTTTGACTTGGTTTGGACCCGAGTTTGCATTCTCACCACAGGGACCGCACCAGAGGTCTGCTTGATTTAGTGCAGACCCGAGTGCGACTGATGCTTTCACACCAACGAAAACAAACCGAACTAAGAGCTTTTGGTTTGAATGGATCGTTTGGTGCGCCCAACTACTGTTGGTGTGAAAGCACCCGTAGTGCACTGGGTGGAAAGCACAAGCTGGCCTCGTTAACTGCTGTGAGGCGTCCAGGGTGACTGAGTGTCTACTTACCGTGAGTGAGGAACAGACATACAGACAGGAGTGAGGCCATGCACGATGAGTTGAAGTGAACCGGTGACATTTCAAGTGAATGAGTGACATTGTTTTTCTCAAGTTTAGGTGTCATTTTACAACCTTAACAGATCATTGAGATATGACATATCCTACTGACACATGTCAGGCATGACTAAGAGGAATTTTTACATTTTGTAAAAGACCCAGAGGGGCAGTGTCTATGAAACCATGTTGAGAGGTTACAGTATGTGGAAATGGGGCCATTTTGGTTTGAGTATGCAGGATGGCCTGAGCATCTAATTCACCAGACACCCTGACCACATCACACATTTGATCTGCTGACTCAGAAGAGGCAGCGTAAGCAAGAAACGTTGCGTAAAAAAGATCTCAGTAGTATAGGTGTAAAAAAAAAACGAAACCATCCTCTATTGCTGTATTTGCCAACTTTTTTTCCTTGAAGGCCCCCTTGCCTAAAGGCCTGAACGCACCAACCTGACTGGCCGACCGTCGGCAGAAAAGCAGGCGGACTATCAATCGGGCTCTCGTCTCCCCTGGTTGGTCAAAAAAGTGCCACTGAACACACTGAAGCGACGCTGATGCTGATTGTATGTTTTGCGCGTGCGTGAACTGTGATACATTACCCATAACTGCAGGCTTCAGAGTCAGCTGAGCCAAGTAGATACCATGAAGGATTCGCGGAACTAATTGCCACTAGTTTTCGGACTTCTCTGATTAAGCAATAAGAAGATATAAATATAATTATATAGTGTGTATTATTTTATTGCCATTGCTTGTGTGTGAGGCCAACGAAACACTCTCTTGGGCACAGAAAAAATAACTTTTTGCCGGTTAACCTAGCTAGCTTGCTAGCTAATATTAGCACAGTAAACGAAAAGTGAATGGGAAATATCCTGAAATAACACACATTCAGAAACGTAGTTTTAGCAAAAATATGTTAGGAAGGTCTATCAAAATGGGTTCGAAACTTACATCGCTGAATGTAGGGCTAATGGTTAGTTTTTAAACGAAGTCCTCTGCTACCTACTACTACCTACTGTAGATGTTACGAAGGGTTAGGATAGTAGGACTCAACCAATCAGATTGGTAATTGAGACCGACCGCCACTGGCCGACTCTACATGTCAAGTCGGCCAAAACGAGCCAAAATTAGCCCCGACGCCGACTGGCGACGGCACGGAACACACCAAACAGATTCGAGTCCCCGACCGCCCCGACTGCCCGACGGCCTATTATCGGGTTGGTGTGTTGTTAAGACAAGCCAGGGTCCCCTACCCAAACCCCTACCTGCATACCCACACAATTGTTTGTTGATTGTTTTATTCAACAATCGGGTTTGGGGATGAATTACCAATGTCTAGCCTAGACCAACCTGAGGGATGCTTATGCAAATTCAGATGTAGTGAATAGCTACATGAATTTAAATGTGGAACAAAAATTTGTTTACATTTGGATTATAGAGTTTTGATTATACAATTTACGATGATCAACTTACAACCTCAGCCCAGCCCCCTGCAATCTCTGGTGGTCCCTAGTGGGGTCCCCGGACCCCAGGTTGGGAACGACTGCTCTATTGGGGTACGAGTAGTGCAGTGATTTCCTCGTCCACGTTGTTTGCCTCGTGTGTTTGGGATGGTGCAGAGATCGGACTCCGAGGCATGTTTTTTTTTTCCGTTGGGCAAGTGCTTTACAACCAAATCACTCCAGCAAAAGTTAAGACAGATTAAAGTGAACTCTTTGCATTACCCCAAGGTAAACCCCAGCCAGTATGCAGCTCAACCAGTTCCACTCAACAGCCTTTAATAACAAAGGATCCAGTTTTAAGACAGGGCAGCACCTCACTCTCTCTCAGTAGCGTGTATTGAATCGCGTCCACTTCTGAAAGTATTTAGAGGCCTGTAAAGTGTTGCACCTTACTCTTGCATGCGAGTCTTAAAAATATGGCGACAGTGTCGGTAGTGTATTTTAAGTGGTTCAGTGCAAATTAAATTCTTTACTTGGCAAGACTGGACTTTGTTGTTCTGTGCTTGAAGCTGAAGGGACAGACAAAACACCCTGGAGCGCTCTCGGCGCTCGATGGCGTGACGTGCATTGTTGGGCAGGTGTGGTTGGTATTCCACACCTGCCCTAGATGGTGTGGCACCTCATTTGCATAAATTCCTAATCTCGACAACATGATTTACAGAGTATAAGGGCATCAGCACTTTGGTTACAACATAATAGAAGAAAGCACACACACACACACACACACACACACACACACACACACACACACACACACCTATAGAATATAACATCACACGGAAACCACAAGACTACTATGTTCTTTTTTTGTTTGTTTTTCTCTTTAATACACCTGGTTCTTGTTAAAATAGACTACTGATGCTTTACACGTTTACGGTGCAAACGCACGATAGCACAATGGACACCATTCAATGACAGTAGGAGTTACTCAGAAGGGGAGTTACAGTGAAGTTGACCACCATTGCATGTATTGTATAGCTTCATTAGCTTCATATTTAGCCTCTTCATTTGTTATTTTTTTGGGCTGGGATTGGCAAGCTGACTGGCCAGCTCTGAGGGTTTGGTACTGGTCTGTTCCTGTTTGTCTGTGACGGACAGAGCCACCATCAGCCCCAGAGCTGCGCTGACAATACTTGTCTCTAAGAGTGCATCCAGGAAGAAGAGTCGTTGCTATGGGAAAGTGTGTCAGGTGATCTTTTTCCCCACCAAAGTTCTTTGATGTAGCTATTGATGAGTTCTGGTTTCAGAGTCTTCCCAGTGCATTGTGATTCGTGTTTTTATTATTATTTTCTTTTTAAAATAATGATGACGATATAGGCCAAACTCACCAGTGATACAATTATGCATCTTTTTTTTAAAGTGTTATTTGTTTTTTTTCTGCAGTGATATGCACGTCAAACGGAGATTCTAGAACCTGAGAAAACTGGGTGTTTTAGTGACGCAGAAAACACAGTCTCTTCCAATCCCAGTCGATCGCATGGTATACCGGGTTCTCAGTCGAAACCACTTTTGTACAAAGCTATCGCACATACTAGCCTCTAAACAATCAAATTAAATAATAATGAAAATAAAAAACATGACATTTACCACATTGATGTAGCAGACAAAGAAATGAAAAACATAACGACACTTCTGACGGACTCACTTCAGACAATGACTCCATCTTGCTGTTCTCCAGTTCCCTACGCCTCTTGTGGGCCCCCTCCAATGGTTCCTCTTCCAATAGTTCCCCATCCAATAGTTCCTCTTCTTTACACGGGCCATCACATCTTTTAGTTCCCTTTTTTATAACTTCTATCATTCATTTAGTTATGTATTTTTTTCAACATAGAGAATCAACTTGGGCACATGAACACCACATAAAGACACTGTCTGTTGCCATAGTAATGATTCCTCAGTGCAGCGTTGCTTGGTCACTCCCCCCCTCCCCCTCTGTATCCATGGCGATGAGGGAGGGGGTTGACCTCTATGCGTTAGTAGAGTGCACGAAAGCCCCAACAGCAAACCCCCCGACCACCCCCCAACCCCCCCATCCCACCCCTTTGCGTTCTCTTGCCCCTGCTCTCTCCCTCTTTCCTCTCTCCTCTTCCCCATCCTTCCATCTCTCCCACCCCCCTCCTCTGTCCTCCCTTTGGTCCTTACCTCCATCTCTTCTCCACAGCTGCTGTTTAAGATCACCAGCACCCCAGCCCTTCCCTTCCCCCGCCCCTCCTTGCCTCCCTCCAGCTCCTCTACCAACTCTTTTGCTCTGTGTTGTGGGGTTCTCTTCACTGGCTCTTCTTGTCGGCGGCAGCTGTGGTGGTGGTGGTAGCGGCTGTGGTGGTGGTGGTGGTGGCGGCAGCGGCAGATTTGGCGGCAGCAGCAGCAGCGGCGGCGGCGGCGGCAGCCGTTTTGGCGGCGGCGTTGCGCTTGGACTTGTCGATGTAGGCCTCGAAGAAGAACTGGCAGAAGAGCACGAAGTAGCTGAGGTACATGAGCGAGGACCAGACGATGTTGTGCATGTGCGACGGGCACTCCTGGCCCTGCTGCATCCACGAGTACACCAGGTAGTTGACCACGCAGCCCATGACCATCTGCGTGATCTGCGTCAGCGTGATGAACATGGCGAACTTGCGCGAGACGCGGAAGCCGGCGGCGCGCAGGGCGTAGTAGGAGTACATGACGGCGTGGACCAGGTAGTTCATGGTCATGAACCAGCCGCCGCCCGCCACCATGTCCTTGTAGGAGTACCAGGAGTACAGCAGCACCGTGATGTGGTGGTACCAGTGCAGGAAGATCAGCTTCTGCTTCCGCAGCACGATAAACAGCGTGTCTCCTGAGACAGGGAGAGGGAGAGGGAGAGAGAGAGGGAAAGAGAGGGAGAGGGAGAGGGAGGCAGAGATTCGGGACAGATGGAAGGAAATACAGGGAAAGGGGATGGATGAACAGGGTGGATAGAGAGAGGAATAGAGGGGTGAGAGGGAATAGAGGAGTTAGAGGGGGATTAGAGAGGAGTGAGGGGGTAATAGAGGGGTGAGAGGGGTAATAGAGGAGTTAGAGGGGGAATAGAGAGGGGTGAGGGGGGAATAGAGAGGGGTGAGGGGTAATAGAGGGGTGAGAGGGAATAGAGGAGTGAGGGGGTAACAGAAGGGGTGAGAGGGGGAATAGAGAGGTGAGAGATGGAATAGAGGGGTAAGAGGGGGAATGAGACAAGTTGGGCATGACATGAAGAAGGAAAGAGATGGGGGTGGAAAAGAGAAAGAATGAGAGAGAACGATATGAGTTAGAGGAGGCATGAAGAAAGAGAGTTATGAGCAGTGGAACAAGGTGAAAGGGTAAAGAGACCGAACCAGAGGAGGGAGAGAGCGAGGGTGTGTGTGAGAGAGTGATTGAGAGTGAAGGAGGGGGAGAAAGAGAGAGAAAGGGAGAGGGAGAGAGTAAAAGAAAAAGAGAAACAGAAACAGATTAATAAGCTTGAACACAATAGAGTGCAAACAGACATTACGTAACCTTGGCTGCCCCTGGCTGGCAATTAGGGCTGGTTTGGCTCCCATGGAGGTTACCTCTCGTCCTTAAAATGATGTCAAATCGCTTTAATATCAAAACGCTCTTCACTGGCAACCAGTGGCTGACATTTCTGCATGGCCCGAGAGGACAGCGCTGGTGTGCACTGGGTGGAAATTTGGCTGCGAGAGTGTCTGTCTGTTGACTTGCCAGCCTGGACTCTATTTACTGCTCGCTTCTTTTATATCATTTATTCTTGTGTGTGTGAGTGTGCGCGCGCACACATTCGTACACGCTCGGCTCGCTTGCTTGCCTTTTACACAGTATCCAGCCTGATACTTTTGTCAACTGTATGTCAACTCCGAGCTGCCTGTAGGTCTTTTATCTCTGATAACACCACTCTAAAACAAACAGCATTAGAGAGCGAGATAGCGAGAGAGAGAGTGAGAGAGAGAAAAGAGAGAGAGAGAGAGAAAAGAGAGAGAGAGAGAGAGAAGAGAGAGAGAGAGAGATCAGAGAGAAAAGAGAGAGAGAGCTTGCACACTAGGATAATGTGACCCCTGGTCCATATCCGATGGTTAGTGAGGTGGACACTTAAGGACACCTGAGAATTAGATGCTTGTTCAAACCAAAAGGAAGCCCTTTGTGTTGTGTCATGTGACACGGAGTACTCCTACGCGGGAGTCTACCCTCTCTAATAGGACACAGGAGAAGTACGAAGAACAGCTTTGTGTGTGTGTGTGTGTGTGTGTGTGAGAGAGAGAGAGAGAGAGAGAGAGATAAGTTGGTGTGAAGGCTTATAGCTGAAACTGAATGTGTGCCCATTTCTCAATCCATATGAGATCATGCAAATATGTGTGTAACTGCCACAACAATCATTTTGGCATCTGTGCACTTATCAGGATTATGTGCATGCGTGTTTGCCTGTATTCATAAGCATGCCATTGTTCGCGCGCGTGTGTGTGTGCCTGTGTGTGTAACCAAATGGCTCTTCATCTGCGGACGTACTACCCACGGGGCAGTAGGGGTGTGGGCAGCACTGTGACTTGCCCCTCACCCACTCAGTCAGCCGTGGTGCTGATGCCCTCTCTCTGGGGTCAGTAGTGACCCACAGGCACGTACGCCCGCTGTGTCTGTAGCTGCTTCTGAATCTACTGCTCTATCAGTACTGACACACAGACACGTACGCCACTGTGTCTGTAGCTGCTTCTGAATCTGCTCTCTCAGTACTGACACACAGGCACGTACCGTAATTTCCTAACTATTAGCCACGACATTGATTTTGCTAAATGTCTTCAGCCAGGAGGCCAATACACAGGGACAGTTAATATGGTATTAATATAGTTTTGTTTCTTTGAACTTGCATACAACACTGTCCTGCGGCTTATACACAATGCAGCTAATACACAGGAAATTACTGTACGCCCACTGTGTCTGTGGCTGCTTCTGAATCTACTGCTCTATCAGTACTGACACACGGGCACATACGCCACTGTGTCTGTAGCTGCTTCTAAGTATACTCTATCAGTACTGACACACAGGCACATACGCCCACTGTGTCTGTAGCTGCTTCTGAGTCTACTGCTCTATCAGATGGCGCTCCTGCTTAGGTTGGTGGTGGTAGTTGTTCTGGGGAGTCTGGACCTTGTCATAATTGACTCAACACTACCGCTCAAAAGTACCGTAACACACACACACACACACACACACACACACACACACACACACACACACACACACACACACACACACACACACACACACACACACACACACACACACACACACACACACACACACACACACACACACACACACACACACACACACACGGCCCTGGTTCTTCGTAATGCCTCCTTCCCTTCTGGCTCAGTTCCTGCTGGAGTGCACTGGTCAGCTCTGAAGGCCTGGGATTGTGGGGACGGCTGCATCTCAGGCCGACCACCACACACACTCACACTCGCGCACACACACACACACACACACACTCACACACACACACACACACACACTGCCCAGACCCAGTCTCTGTTCAGGCCTCACAATGAAGGCAGGCAGGCAGAAAACGAGCACACACTGCCATCACAAAACCCCCCAGACCCCGAACCCAGGGTCACTAGACAGGGGTCACACACACACACACACACTCTCTCACACACACACACAGCTTGAACAAGGTCCTCTCAAACCCCCAGTCCCTCCAGTCTGGTTCGCTCTCTCCGAGAGCAGACGAGTTCCCTAATCACTCCTGACACCAAAGAGCACGTCATCCCCCTTCACATGACAAAGCAGAACAGAGAAGAGCAAAGACAAAAGCACACACGCACGCACACACACACACACACACACACACACACACACACACACACACACACACACACACACACACACACACACACATACACATACAAACACACAAAGCACACACACACAAACACATAAAGTGTGCACACAAACACACACATACTCACACACACATACTCACACTCACACTCACACAAACACGCGTCTTTCTATTGTCTCGGTCCCTGTTCTCCAGATGCACTTGTTAAATGCAGGCTATGGGGGGGGCCTATATGTAGTGCTGATGCTGGAGGCTGCTGGGGAGCTCAGCAGCTGAGACAGAGCCTACTGATCCCCCTGACAGCCACCACCGCCAGCTGGGAATAGCACAAGACATATGCAAAGTACCGCACACGCAGCAGGTACACCTCGAATCGCTCAACGGAAACAGCGGTTCTGTCGTCACACGCACAGTAAAAATAGCATCTCTGTATATCCCGCCTCATTGTGATTCATAAAGCTGCATGACAAAAAAATCTGTCTGTGTGCTTCGTTTTCAAGAATTCTCAGGGATGTTTCTGGAAAGCCAGAAAGTCAGGTGATGAGAGCATTAGGCAGATGGGAGAAAGCCCAGTTTAACTGTTATTTAACAAGAGAGAGAGAGAGAGAGAGAGATGAAGAGAAAGAGGTGACTTTCCATAATGATCTGGTGAGTGTCTCAGGTGCAAGAGAAGGTTTTTATATCACAAACAAGTTTGGGATCAGTAGTCAGATGAGCTGCTCTCAGCATGTAAACTAGTGTGCTGGTACAGGAAGAATTTGTAGCCTTGAGGTTTTTCCACCGTTAATTATGACTATTTCTTATATATCAGGGTTCAACACATCTAATTAGGAAAACATAAAGGACACAAATGGCAGATGTTTCTTAAGATGCAGTGCCTGTTTATGCAGTGCCAATGCCGGCAATTCCAGTGTTTCATCATGGTACTGAGGATGCGTTGATTGCCTTGTTTCACCCTAGTGTGTTTCATCATGGTACTAATTACCTTGTTTTACCCTGGTGTGTGTCTTGAATTTCCCCTTGGGGATCAATAAAGTATCTACTGTATCTATCTATCTATCTTTCTATCTATCTATCTATCTATCTATCTACTCAGTAGCTTTCCTTACCGAGCTCGGGGGCTTTGCTGAGGACGAAGGCGTAGGCCCAGAACTTGCTGACGGGTCCATTGTAGAAGCTCTGGTCACATACGGACTGCTTCAGGCCTTTCGTCATCAGGATGTACGTCATGTAACTCCCAGTCCTTACGGCACCAAATATACTACGGACACAGAGGGGAGAAAGGGGCAGGAAAGGGTTAATAAGGACGGGTCATCCAGATGGCACTTCTGTTCCCAGGCCAGGTAGCCCTTGGGTTGGACATCTCCTCCTTGATTTGAATAACTATCCACAGTGTCATATTCCACATGACATTTCCTCGGAGATGTGAACACAAGCCACGGGCCTTGGCTAGTAATTTTCCATTGAAATGAGGTGCAACATGAAAAGCCTGTTTTCTATTAGTCCCTCGTGCCGAACTGGCAGTAGATATCACAGAAGCTAGCGGCACTGATTGGCAGGTTGCCAACTGTTGGTTGATAAGGTAGAGGAAACCCAGTAAAATCCTTTGCAGGAGTAAGCATGTAAAATGAGATGGTTATCTGTGTTTGATTTGTGTCAGGCTGAGAGGGTTATCAGAGCTATGATCCCTGCATCTCTGATTCCTACCTATTTGAAGTAGGCTCTGCACGAGTTATAAGACTGCTCAGTAAACTCTAGAGGCCTACACACCTCTGGAACACAGATAGCACCACGGTAACAACAGGGTTTGGCCTGGTGCTTGTTCCCAAAATAATCAGCAATCCTGCTTTGTGAAAAACAGGCTAATATTGATAACAGGTTAGCTGAGGTGAGCTTACTGTGGCCTGCCTATCAGTAATCAGACTAGCATGCAGAGAATGAAATATGGTTATGGTTATGGTAATTTAACAGTGAACAATTTCAAAAAAGTTGGTCAGACTACAGTAGGAAGAATAGCAATAAAAACAATAAACAACATAAATTCAAGGAATAACATAATGAAAATAAACAATGGCCATAAAGGACAAACATGAGACGTCTTACCTGAAGACGGCGAGCGTAAGCGACCATAGCACCAGAGGTTTCCGCAGCTCAAACTTTTCCCGCTGTTTCATGACATGACGGCCGCCCAGAATACACGCGGCGTACAGCGCAGAGAACAGGAAGGACTTCTTCCTGTAGGTTACACAAACGACCTTTCAGAACGCCTGCAATGTCCTCCGCATAATAGTAAACAACAGTCACTCACCACAGACCTCACAGTTCCCACATACAGTATGAACTGTAGATTTGGCAAATCGGTGGTCAGTGTCCACAAGGGACAAAAACACTACTTTGGTGTTTTGATTATCCAAGCAAGCAGATTTGATATTGCCGTACCACATGTTTTACACTGACATCTACTAGAATTGTCCACAGTCAGGAATATGTGCCTGTGGTTCATTAGCGCTTCTCCTTTTGCATTTGCTTGATTTGCTGTGCTCATTTTGTATGAAATGTCATAGCACTATCACTTGTTTCTGTGTCTTCCAAAGATGAAGACTGATGACCTTCATATAAATGCAATATACACAGAAATATAAACAGTGACCTTCAGAAATAATCGACAGTGACCTTAAGAGTATAATCTTGATGTTGAAACTACAGTGCAGGCATTGAACATGATGCTCCACTCTTGCCTTTAGTACACATGATCGTTTGAGTGCTTGAGATGCCAAGATTCCACTCTGCCTTGACTACAGATGAACCCCCCCTCTCACACCCACACACATGCACACACACGCACACACACACACACACACACACACACACTCTCAGACAACAGCTGATGACCCGTCTGGACAGCAGACTGTGACCTTCAGGTACTGACGCCACAGCAGGGAGAGACGCCCACAGCATCCCAAATATGCCCCCAGCACCCCAGAACTGCCCCCAGCATCCAGAACTGCCCACAGCACCTCAGAACTGCCCCCAGCACCCCAGAACTGCCCACAGCATCCCAGAACTGCCCACAGCACCTCAGAAAGCCCCCAGAACTGCCCCCAGCACCCCAGAACTGCCCACAGCACCTTAGAACTGCCCACAGCACCTTAGAACTGCCCCCAGCATCCAGAACTGCCCCCAGCATCCAGAACTGCCCCCAGCATCCAGAACTGCCCACAGCACCTCAGAACTGCCCCCAGCATCCAGAACTGCCCACAGCACCTCAGAACTGCCCCCAGCACCCCAGAACTGCCCCCAGCACCCCAGAACTGCCCCCAGCACCCCAGATCTGTGGCCCTCACTACTTAGCCTGCAGGCCCTCTCATCCCAGTGGCTGTTGCTTCTGCTGCCCCTGCCCCTAGGGGCAGCCGTGGTGTACTGGTTAGGGCTTCGGGCTTGTAACTGGAGGGTTGCCGGTTCGATCCCCGACCAGTCCACCACGGCTGAAGTGCCCTTGAGCAAGGCACCTAACCCCTCACTGCTCCCCGAGCGCCGCTGGTTGGGCAGGCAGCTCACTGCTCTGGGTTGTGTGATTCACCTCACTGTGTGTTCACTGTGTGCTGTGTGTTCACTAATTCGGTTAAATTGGGTTAAATGCAGAGAATTGAATTTCCCTCACGGGATCAAAAAAGTATATATTCTATTCTATTCTATTCTATTCTATTCTAGTTCTGCCCCTGCCTCCACTGCCACCTAGCCTGGAGACCATAACTCTCTGACTTGCATTTTGATGAATTGCAATTTTGATTATCATCGACTAAAAGTGCAGCCTTAGCTATTAGACAACACATACCACACATTTCTACTTGCTAAGTCATGACTCACATATCAGATCACATAGGAACTGTAGCTCTGCAAACATACTGTAGTATTAATAAGAAAACTTTTCAATTGCACTTTAATTTAATGGTAAGCTTGATATTTTATTATTTAACTCTTATTTTGTTAAGAAGACAAGGACAGATTAGACGATTGAGCCAAAACTGAATTGAAAACTCTGAAGTGATTCCAATGGTGCATTGCTGCTAACGGCTGATAAACAGGCCACAGCAAATCTGACTGATGATGTGAACTGCACAGCAGGCTATTTCCCATTTGCCTATGCCTTAAGGAGAGAGAGGGGGGAAACTAGGACCAGCTTTGGTCTCCCCAGTGAGCCTGTGTTTAAGGATAACATCGGCTAATATTGGCTTTTAGTTCCCTTTCCTCGGTTTTCATTAGCTTAACTAATGTTGTTCTCCGCTACTTAAAAGGATTGCTCCCCTTGGGGACGCGAGTCTATCCCACTGAGTTTAATCAGGAGTTGTCACGTTTGTATTGCATAAACAGAAAAAATCCCTGATCTTGCTGTCTGACTAAACACAAAGCACCTTTCTCACCAAAAAAAGTTTGAAAGTGTGAAACTAAATCACTGACAG
Organism: Sardina pilchardus; assembly: GCF_963854185.1. Classification (NCBI taxonomy): domain Eukaryota; kingdom Metazoa; phylum Chordata; class Actinopteri; order Clupeiformes; family Clupeidae; genus Sardina; species Sardina pilchardus. The sequence continues at coordinate 8,395,512 of NC_085004.1, forward strand.
CGCACTTGCTCCCCTTGGAAAACTTTAAACTCTCAGAATACGCCATCTCAAAAATGCGCTTCAAGCTTGGGAGTATTTTGGGGAGGACAAATTTGTCACAAACCTCAAGTGCACTGTGTTACAGAGGCATGAGTGTGCTTCTCCCTGGCCTTGTCTTCAGCTCTCTCTAGAACGTTCCGTCTCATAAGCAGGACATTCTACAACTCTTCAATTAGGTGATTGTTCACAAATAAACTACTTTTGAGTATACTTTGTTGTATGTGCTTCTACAAGGAAAAATGTACAACATGAACAATTACACCTAATTTTGATTTATTATTATTGGTGATGTAAGCTAAATGACCACTGCTCATTTTTACTAGGGTATCATATGATGTATTTATTTTAACAGGAGCTGGGAACTGATTGGATGTTACAGTGGGGACAGACAGGGACGGGATGAGGTCAGCGTTACGCTCCTCGTCGTTGGTGGAGACGTGTCTTCCTTATGGCCCACGTCCAAGAAACATTACGCGAGTGAATCTAGGGCACCTCCATTGCCCTCAGTCATCCTCTTCAGGTGACTCTCTCTATTCCTCTCTCTCTCATTCTTACTCTCTCTCTCCCTCTCCCTTTCAAAGAATCAGCTTTAGGTAACTACCACAGTGCCAAGGGCTTAATGCTATTTTCGAACTCTGATGTCTGGTCTACTAAACCAATCTAAAAAGAGCACAGTCCATCAGTCTTTCACAAGCTACTGCTCTGTGGCAAAAAAAACATACAAACGTTGTTCTTAGTATTAATACTTAGTAGGGCTGCCATTCACCTAATGCTGTGCAAAATTAGGCGATACAGCCAGTTCAATTTGGTGATTCAATTGCTAAAAACACCATGCCATTTTTACAAAAAACTCTCTCAGTGAAAAAATGGTCTGATATGTTGGCTAAATGCTTAAGTAAACAAATTAGATGTATTGGTTGATGTAACCTCAATAAAGTATAGTTCATATGATTAATAAACCTTAAAACAAATTTGTTTTTGGTCTTCTAATATGCTTGCGTTTGTTGTCGAAGAAGAATGTGCCTAGAATGTCTCCGCAAAGAGCACAAACAGCACTGTTGGGTGGATAGCCCACATTGCCTGGATACTAAGGTCACCACCTCAGTGTGACAGGCAGTTAACAAGACGAGGGGAGAGTCGGCTTCAAGACAAAGCTCTGAGTATTCAAGTAAAACCACAATCCCACCATTCCATTGCCTCGCTCAGTTTCTGGGAGGGCAGCTGGCATAAGAAATGTATTCTCAAGCATTACTTAAACCGCAAGTACAAACCAGTTCAATTCATCCTACCTGCATAGCTTTGACTTATATTTGCTCAGGTGAAGTGATGCTTAGTGCACCCTTAAAACAAGTCTACACTGTCCATGCAGTTAGCATATAGCATTCAGACTGTTAGCTCATTTCTGAGCTGTGGGGTGCCAGTGTTCATGCTAGCATGTGATCCATGCAGTTAGCATGTAGCATTCAGACTGTTAGCTCATTTCTGAGCAGTGGGGTGTCCGTGCATACATGCTAGCACGTGATCCATGCAAATAGCATGTAGCATTCAGACTTAGCTCATTTATGTTGAAAGTATATGTTTTGGGCTTTTGCATTTAAGGTTATAAGACAGTGTAGAATTAGGAAGTGAACGGGAGAGAGAGAGATGAGAACCCCCCCCCCCCCCCCCCAGTTATTTAATCTCTGAGCTGGGGGTGGGGGGTGACTCACTCACACCAAGTGTCAGTGGAGTTCAGAGTGGATGACGGGTGAAATGCAAATCGCTGTGGCTCAGGAGGTGCTGTGAAACTGGCCACGGGGGGTGGGGGGGGACATGTGAAGGTCGGAAAGAACCATGAGGCTCGGTTGGTTGGCTGGCTGGCCGGCCGGTCGGAGATTGTTAGCACTCGCGCTAGCAATGTGTGCTACAAGAACAGCATGTGGACTAGGACGAGACGAGCGGAGCCTTGCAGCTCGTGACGAGAGAGGGCATGTGGTACATCAGAGCGCATCATCGTCACAATCGCAGACCAGTCTCCCTACTGAGGGAACCATATATGCAGACCAGTCTCCCTACTGAGGGAACCATATGCAGACCAGTCTCCCTACTGAGATAGGCATATATGCAGACCAGTCATATATGCAGAGCTACTCCACCAGGCTAACACAGAACCAGCCTCTGTTTTAGGGTGACCAGATGTCCGAGACCAAAACCGGGGACATAATCCCAAAAATGTGGAAAAAATAAGGACATTTTCAGTTTGACAATCAATCTGATACAAATACAAGTTTTATCTGTATGTAAAAATGGGGACCTAGGTACAGTAGCTTTTTTTGTATTTTCCCGGGGACAGGCAACCAAAAATGGGGACTGTCCACTGAAACCGGGGATATCTGGTCACCCTACGTCTGTGGATATGTGTCTATGACTGCCGCTCGATGAGTCTGTGTGTGTGTCTCCATGTGCCTGTGTGTGTTTAGATGAATGGCTCTTGCATTGGGTTTCCTGTGTTAGCTAGAGGGAGAGGATGAATGGGCTCATCAGCTGACCCCCCTTGGAAACTGAACCCCTGTCTGGTTTTACTCTGAAATTCCCTAAAATGAAATCGTGGGATGTCCTCACAGGACTAGACAGGCAGAACATCCCATAACTTCTCCTCATGACTTTCATCTGTAAGACAAGGAACATGTTCTGAGAGTAAGAGCGGATGCTCTGGGTGTTTATTTGGCATGTGTGAGTTTTGATTCAGCACAATTGCCTCTTACCCCACACCAAGGGTCTTGAAACCACAAACACGTCACACAGTGTCCTTTCGGTGTGCTCTGAAGATGTCCGCATAAGTCATAGCATGTTTATCTGCAACAGAGGGACCTGATGTGCTTGGCTGTCTTTCTGACATAATCTTATTGTCCTCTGGGGAGGACGAAGGCTGGCTACTGTTATTTATACATATATATATATATATATATATATTCACACACACACACACACACACACACACACACACACACACACACACACACACACACACACACACACATGAATGATCACTAGCATTACTGTTCAAACCTGCAGTACTTTCAGCATGATATGGAAGCCACTGCAGTGTAAGAACATCAGGCTTTCACTGATGTTCCAGCAGCCTGCTGCCAAGGTGCTAGCTGCCAAGGAGTGGGTATGGTCCTGGTCTAGCAAAGATGTGCTATCCAGCTAGCTGGACGCTGCCTTCCCAGTGCAGACAGAGCAGCTGTAGACTCCGGTACGACCAGAGGTGGAGATTTGTGCATTTATGTTAACAAAACGCGGCGCACAGACACTACCATCACCGAGAGTCACTGCTCAGCTGAGAGTACCTCATGGTTTAGCGTAGACCTTTCTATCTGCCCAGAGTTTACATCAACTGTAGTAACAGCAGCCTGTGTACCACCGCAAACTGTCATTGTACTTGTACTCTACACAATGACAAAGAAGTTGGACCTAATCTAATCTAATGTGGTAGACCCACATCAGGTCCAGATATGTGTGAGATATATTGGTCAGGACCACGTTGTGTTTGTTTTAGAGATGTGTGACGTAAAGAATGGTGTGCATGTTGAGAGACGTTTTTAAAAAATAATAATTAAGAACGGTATGTGCATATTTGTATGCAAATTGTGGGGTATTTTATAAGTCACATTCTATTTGTTTGAAAATGTTATTGTCGGGGTATTAATGAAACATATTGAGCTTATTTGTGTCATTAAGCTTTCTAAGTTTGTAGAGACAAGGCCATGAGTCAGCTACAATTGCGTAATTGGTAATTCTCAGAAAGAGAAAAAAAACGGCACACTGCAGAAAATAAGGCAACTGAGAGAGGCAGATGCATTGAGGCGCAAGCCCCAGATCAGCACAGTTTTCTCCTTCTCACAGCAGCTTTTCAGCCGCGCTGCCCTGCGCACTAACGGAGATACGTCAGTCACTGCAGCACCTGTGCAGACGCGAGCACTCTCCGCTTCCTCCTCCTCCTCCACCTCCTCCACCCCAGCTAGGCAACGAGGCTCGCTAATTCTGGCCTTCTTTTTATGCAGAATTGCACCAGGACTGATGCCCTGATTCTGCTCAAAAGCCTTTTTAGAAGTCGTCCCTTGTGCTTGTGGTATCTGCATCTACTCCTACTCCTGTGATTCCAAGGGATCTAATAGTACTTCGGACGGAGTGGCCTCACTTCAGTTGAGTATGCGCTGTGACTGCCATACCAACGGGCCTGGCTCTTTGGCGTTGAGGTCAAGCTGCAGGATTAGTACCCCGGAGACCCCGGTTCAAGACCGGGTGGGGTCACTGCTCTGTCCCTTCGCTACAGTACTAGTAACACCAGAGGGAAGTCGTGGTCTTGATTCCCAGGCTGGCCAGTGATGAGCTTACTCAGGAGCACTCCTAAGCCACAGTGGAGAAAACAGATTGCTGAATATGAAAATGCAAACGAGCATTATGCAACTGTATATTAAAGATAAAGTTCAATTTAAATTTGGCAGATGTTTTCATATCCAAAGTGAATAGACTCACAACACTTGGAATCGAACTTGGGTCGACCAGTCCTCCACCCCACGGCAAAATATATGATTTTATATTTAATATATCAATATCATAAACGTTATGCCAACTACGACCAACTGTCATCTGAATGATGTTATCTGTAGATGCACTGGGTCTGAGCAGTGCCATGATGGCATGGTGGATGGCACTGTGAACGCAGGCAGCTTGCGCTCTGGGCATCTCCACAGTGCCAGCCGGGTCGACCTGTCAAACGCAGCTCACGCTAGCAGTTTGAGCGCTACGGAAAAAGACACCGGGTGATGATGGTGATTACTTCTGAGAGTAAGATGATCGTATTGCCTCTGATGGGAAACTAGAAGGCCGAGGGCTATAGCGGCGGCGCTGCTTCAGAATCCAAATATCGGCTTCCTCGGCCTGCCCGGACCAAGTTCCCAATCAAACGCGTCAGAACAGAAGACACACAGCATCTGGCGCTGAAACTCGAGCAGTCTTCCAGGAGGACAACGCTTGGCTGCTGTCCAAGATGGCTGCTGACAGGAGTAGATACGGCTCAGATTTGGCAGAGGTCATGGCCCAGAACTGCTGCGGTCTTCACTACTATCTCTGTGTGTGTGGATGGTTGTCTGTGGTCTTCATTACTATCTGTCTGTGTGTATGTGTGTGTGTGGATGGGTGTCTGTGTAAAAGCAGTCTCCTGTATCCTCAGAAGACACACAAGGTAATTAATTACATGATCATCCGAGACCCGAACCGAAGACCTGGATTTGGTCCAGATTTGATTCAGCCTCTGCTGCTGTGTGGGAGTGGATGGTTTTCACTGTGGAGGTGGTCTCCTGTATCCTCCTCTCTCGGAAGGCACAGGTAATTACAAGACCATCCGAGACCGTCCTTTCATCAGGTGAAGATAAAGCGTACAGAACTCCCCGTAACATGAGAACTAGAGCAGCCATGAAGTGATGGAGGACGGAACACTGGACACTCACCGAGCCAACAGAAGAGGGATGGATAGACAGATGAGTAGAGGAGGGGAGTGAGAGAGAGAGGGAAGAGTTGAGAAATAAGAAGAGAGAAACAGAAGAGTGGAGAAAGAGGGAAGAGTAAAGCAAGAGAGGAAGGGAGAGAGGAAAGAGGGGAGAAAGAGAGAAGAGTAGAGTAGGGGAGAGAGGGAAGAAAAGAGGAAGGGAGAGAGGGAAGAGCTGCGTCAGAGTAAAGGAAGAGAAGAGCGGAGAAAGAGAGAGAAAAGCGTAGAGTAAGGGAGGAGGGGAGATAGAGCGAGAAGAGTCGAGTAAGAGAGTAAGGGGAGAGAGGAGAGAAAGAGAAGAGTGAGGGAGGAGGGGAGAGAGAGAAGAGGGGAGATAGAGAGAGAAGAGTAGAGTGAGGGAGGAGGGGAGAGAGAGAGCCGGTCACCTGTTGCGTAATTGGCTCATGGCCGAGTGTGCTCGGCGTGTTGCGTGGTGTCACGGCTAAGCCTCAGTGTTTCCCAGGTCTCTGTGCTGCCAGCCTGCCGGCCTTTTGCCGGCCTGTGCAGGGACGGGGCATTAGCGGCTGTGGACAGTCATCAGTGGCAGTGACTGGCGGGAAATCCCCTGCCGCGAGGGACTCAGCCATTGGCTCTGCTGCCCAAGCATGATGCCGTGCACCCATTGGCTGTTCTGCCCACGCATGGTGCCGCTCGGCCATTGACTTTGCCTCCCACGCATGGTGCCGCGCGGCGGAGGTGGCACAGATGGATAAAAATACGAGCCGTGTTTTTGCGCGCAGATTAAGGGAGTGCCCCACAAAAAGCCCGGGCCGCGAGTAATTCCCTGAGGCCAAGCCCTCGGCGTATCCGTAGCCATGCGGAGAGAGGCTGCTGGCGGCTCAGTCCAACATAAATCGGCCTGACAAGACCTCACACAGCAGCCGCGGCCGGCCCAGCCTCATCCCCACCTACTGACCACTTCAGACGCCCCCGGGCCGGCTCAAATTGCAGCCCATCTCAACGGGCAGTTTAATTTGGACCGAGCCACTGGACTGTGCTTGAAGTGTTTCTGTGTTTTAGACACGCTGATTCATCAATAGTCACAGTCCCCTGTTGTGCTGGAGTTGATGGGATTATTTTTATAAGGAGGTAATTGTTTCAGCTCGTTAAGAGATTAAAGTGCATCTGTCAGAGACAAGTGTATTTATAGTGTGTGTGTGTGTGTGTGTGTGTGTGTGTGTGTGTGTGTGTGTGTGTGTGTGTGTGTGTGTGTGTGTGTGTGTGTGTGTGTGTGTGTGTGTGTGTGTGTGTGTGTGTGTGTGTGTGTGTGTGTGTGTGTGTGCGTGCGTATAGACACTCTTAAATGACACCATGAATTTTGCCACCTCATTGTCTTCCATGGGGGGAATTTTGATGCATTGAGTTTAGCTGGATGACTACTCTAGAAATCCTCTTAACAGACAAGCAAACAAACATGCCACATTTAGACCATATGAGAGCAGTGCTTTAACTTCACAGATTAACAGCTGTGTGGCATATAAACCGAGAAGCTTCTCTCAAAATGTAGACCGGATGAAAAAAAAAACAAAACTACTGAAGGGTGAACTCGAGGAGAAAACGTGGCAAAGCGCACACTAACGCAGGGGCAGGGGGGTATGCAGTACCAAAACAGGTGTATGCCCTCAGGAAAATATCTCCAACAACAGCAGTGCCGTGCCGTTTAAACGGACAGACAAAACCTTACTTTGGAAAGAAGCAGGCCCCGGACAAGAGAGACATTCCACTCGGATCATCTCACAATAGCGGCCAGCTCTGGGTGTCTCTCTAAGCTGATCCAGGTTGGCTTCCCGCTCCTGAGACCCGGTGCATTCTCTCATTAACCCTGAGAGCCAGGCACGTAGCCCCTCTTGATGAGGCCGTAACGGTGGGATTAGAAATGACGAGGTGTAAACGTACACTAAGTTATCTCGCACCTGCCACATCTGTGTGTGTGTGTATGTGTGTGTTCCAGGGCCCAGTGCCTGACAGACTCATCGGTCCAGTCGTCGTTCGTCTCCCCCCCGTGAGAGGCGTGCCTGTCCGCCCGCCCGCCTGTGGGGAGAGCCTGACCATGACTCAGCACATTTAGCAGGGCCAGCGGGGTGGAAGAGAAGGCACAGTGGACGCTAGGCGAGTCCAGAGAAACAGAGCCCGCGGCAGGACACAGAAAGGGCGAGGACGTGCCTTGTGTCCAGGGCAAAGGACAGAGAGGGGTGAAGGAGAGGAGTGGAGAGATAGAGAAAGATGGAGAGATAGAGAGAGAGATAGAGGGAGCAGGGAGGGGTGAAGAAAAGGGATATATAGAGAGAGAGATAGAGGGAGCAGGGAGGGGTGAATAAAAGGGATATAGAGATAGAGAGATAGAGGG
>NC_085004.1:8405930-8438430 GCF_963854185.1 Sardina pilchardus
GTGATTAAGAATGATGGAGCCAGTATTGGAACTATCCCAGAACACAGCTTAACCCCCTGACAATACTCCTTATACCTTAGGCCATGGTTATTTTCTTTTTCTTTGACATGTCTTGTCATAAACAATTACATCTGTCAAAATTCATATCTATAGCTAGCCTGGCTAACGCCTCCCACTTCTCAAATGAGTCGTGGTCTGGCAACCAGACGTTCATTTTCTCGTATTTGAAAAAATGCCCAGATCCGTTCATTGGGCGCCATGGATGTCAATCAAATGCGTCTCTGCATAGCTCATCATGGTCTTGCTTTCTCCCCTGTTCTGTGATTGGCCACCAACATCAGGCGAAAATGGGGGCGTTAGCAGCGTGAAAGAAATCATTGCGCAAGGTAGTATGGGAAACCCAGGCTAATCTATAGCAGCATTTTACATTAAGCACGTTCCTCTCAACTGACAGCCATTGTAAAGAAAAGGCCAGGGCTGTGTCTCAAACGGCTAGACTGTGTCTCAAACAGCATACTTCCATCAGTACGCTGCTAGTGTGCACTGAGCGCTTCCGTCTGTAGTGCCTACTTTTTCGATGGTTAGTTTTGTCCCAATATCTGCACTATACTAAACTAAATATTGGAAGTGTGCAAGTAGGCGGCCTTAATGTTATCCAAAATAGCGTTCAGTGATTTGTCTTAATGTCTCACGTCGTAAGCAACCTCTAACATCAAAAGGCAACACAGATGCGTAACCGCACCTCTGCTAGCAACCCTGACATCATTCTGGCCCTTGCAGACCCATCATGCATACTAGCAGCAGACAGGCACCTATGGCTATACTAGCAGCAGGCAGGCACCTATGGCTATGGGAACTGGACCAGTACTGTACCACTCTAACCAGATTCCTACTCTGTGTTTGTTAACATAAGTCCTGAGAGGGAAAGGATTGTGGTCTGTGATGGGGAGCTCTGTAGAGGACGTACTGAGACCCATGAGGTTCATTAGTCTTGGTCAACTGTAGAGGAACTACCTACTGAGACCCATAAGGTTCATCAGTCTTGGTCAACTGTAGAGGAACTACCTACTGAGACCCATAAGGTTCATCAGTCTTGGTCAACTGTAGAGGAACTACCTACTGAGACCCATAAGGTTCATCAGTCTTGGTCAACTGTAGAGGAACTACCTACTGAGACCCATAAGGTTCATCAGTCTTGGTCAACTGTAGAGGAACTACCTACTGAGACCCATAAGGTTCATCAGTCTGAGTCAACTGTGGTACGATAAGTGGCTATGTGTGGTCAGTGTCTGAGACATTAATTGCGCCATCTGACTGATAACACACACACACACACAGACACAGACACACCCACAGACACACCTTTGATTTTTGTTATCTAGGAGGCCTGAATCTTTAAGTTGTGGAGAGTGTCCTTGAAACCCAAGGACCGCGGGGTCAAGGTTCAGGCGGAGAGCGTCTCCATCACCCCACCTCCATGGTGCCACCAGCTGCTCTTCCCCGGCCGGCCCTCCGGCCCTCTGCCCTCGGCCCTCTGCCCTCGGCCCCTGGCGCTGGACAGTGAGCGCCGTTGTTTCACGTCACAATGGACAATGGACGGGCACGGCCGAGTGGGTATGGCGCTCAGGAGTGGGCAGAGGTCTCTCCGGACAGCAGAATGGGTGGGCTCGCTATGCCGGAGGAGAGGGTGGAGTCGCTGTCTTAGTGACCCACCGAGTGCAGCCGTGCCATGCCGTGTGTCGAGTGCACCGTTCGCTCTGCGCCCTCCCACTCTCTCTCTCTCTCTCTCGCTTCCTCTCACCCTCTCTCTCTCTCTCCTCCTCTCATTCCTTCTCTTCCTCACATTCTAGCTTTCTAACAATAACTTGCTTTCTTTTGTTCCTCACCCTCTTGCTCATCCTGACACATCTGCTCATCTGCCACACTTTCTCACTTTCTATCTTTTCACATCTCTCCTTCTCTCTCTCGCCCCGGGTCTTTCTCACATACCCTCCCTGTCTCTGATGGACTCGTATTCATACATTGCTCTCATTAATAACACTTTTGTTGGATAGAGACCAAATGAAACACTTTAGCCTACCTGCAATCTGTCAAAACTTTGGGATGAGATGAGTGACTGTGTGCACCGACTGACTGGAGAGCCATAATGTAAGAGGTCATGTAAAGATATTGCCCAAACAAGCACCCTCTACCCCTAGCTATTACCACCCAGCTGCCCCTTTCTGGCACGTGCACACACACACACACACACACACACACACACACACACACACACACACACACACACACACACACACACACACACACACACACACACACACACACACAGAGAGAGAGAGAGAAGGAGAGAGAGAAGTGATCTCCATATTCCTGAGCATTTCATCACAGATATTTCAAGGCATACTGAGGTGGAGAACTTCTATAGCAGCAATACCGCATGTTACCATTTTAACTTGCAGTGTGACACGCTGTACAAGCCTATTTCCTGCCACTGTAATATCAAGATAGCATATAGTTTGGCATCTTTCCAGTTCTGTAGACATACTCACTTTCTGTGTGACCTAATACCCTTGCATGAAACCATTCCAGCATTGCAAACCTGCCACACTAAATGTATGTGTGAATCTGTTCAACTTGCTGTCCTAGTTCATAAATAATGCACTGAGACATTGGCACATTGATACGAACACATAGTAGTGGATGGATCTAGACCTAGGGTGGTCTGGCGTTTTATGTAAGGACAATTGGCCGTTGACGACTGGCGGGTACCGAGTCCTCCGCGAGACAGCTCTGTATGATGTATGCGCTACAAGAGCAACCCGGTGAGGTCGCCACAGGCGTGCGGCTCTCTGATTGGTCTCCGCGCTGTCAGCAGACATCAGTAGATGGCTCCCATTGGCCCGGTGCTATGATTTCGCGAGCAGCCTCACTTGCTCCTTTTTCCACGCGCTACCAGAAATTACAATAGCGTGAAATTGATCCGTAGGGAGTCGGCTACGACTGACAACCAACCCCCGAATACATTTGTCAGCTTTTGACAAGCCGGCGCGCTGCGCATCGGCATGTGTGTTTTCGTGGGTCTCCCAAGAGAACTGGAGCCACAGCGGAGGATGCGAAATGTAACACGGACATGATAGTAGGATAACTACCCAGTACCCTGCCCTCCACACCGCTACCCGTAGCCTACATTTGAGCAGCGATGATGCCCATATTACACAGTGACTAACCCCATGACGTGGTCATATGAAATCCACCCTCTGTTCAAAAATAAAACTAAGTGTAAAAGCTCTGCGCGCAATGATTTGTGGTTTTCACGCCACATACAGAAATAAAACGCTAGGCTGGGCAAACACATGCCCTCTCTTCAGCTTTTAACAGAGCAATTCATTCTTCCCGTTACAGTAGCAGCATAGGTTAGCCTACCTAAATACAAAACCGCATTTTGCTCTCGGCAGCTTTTCGAGCATCACTGGTACAGTGAATATTAAGTGTTTCTCATCAGCACTCGTAAGATAACACGTAGCATCAGCTTAATGAACCATGTTTAATGTCAAGGGTAGTCTACACAATGCAAGCACCAGCGATTTGGTCAAATGCTTTGAGTGATGGGTTATTCCTTCACTTCGTTTTTAAACACCAACGTGTGCGCTCCAAAAGTGTAATCTAGTCAGACAATTGGTTCGCTGGATGGCCGTAACGGTACATATAGCCTGTAATGTAGCCTCTGCTATTCCATTCATACGGTTGATCATGCCAGCTAGTAGAGTAGCCTACCTGGGCTAAGAGGATGAAATCCCCGCTATGTCATTGAGGAGACATATTAGAGCATTACCTTGGATACTTGGAACCTGATTACTGTGTCAAAAATACACACGTTTCAGCACTTCTGTCAAATCACTGAAAGCATATCAGAAAGGGCTGCAGGGAACGATGCAAGATTACGCGGTCCAGACCTAACGTTAATCTCATTCCTAAAGCATTGCGAAGAGATGACCTATTAATGCAGTCTGTAGTATCAGCCAATGAATGTCCAGCGTCAAGTGTGTTCTTTTCGTTCTATACCTTAACATTTCACATAACAGCCGATTCATACAGTAGGCCTATTTCACAGACAAAAACCTGCATGTTTAAGCTAGAGATAACCACACATCAATCAACGTCTCCGCCAGAGCAAGAACACAGTACCAGTTCTCCTGCATCCACCGGATGGCTTCGTCTTCATTGAACTGTCTCTCAAATTCGTACTCTTGTAGTGCTAGCACCGACATTGTCTCTCCTCGGGGTTTTCAAAGCGGATGTGAAGGCAAGACGAGATGAAACGCGAAATATTCAAAGAGTTTCCGCCTTAAATCGCGCTTCAACTCAGCCGCGGCCCCTATCTTGCATTGCGCTTGCCGCTGCCAGGAACTCATTCAGTGAATCTCCGATGTCAGCCTATATGCCTTCCACTTCCAACCGGCATACGCCCTCCTGTCTAAGAAGTGGTATCAAGGTCCTAACGCCTTCAGTTCCAGGTTTTCTCGGCGTGTGTCTTCACTTCTGTACTGCAAACACGGCGGAGCTGTGAATGTCGTCACCGATTGCTACAGTGACCTTTGCCACAGATAATGATTCAGAGACGCTAAAGCAAACTAATATATTTGGCTGGACTGATAACATTTTATAACAGATTGTTTAGTCACTGTAAATAATGTTCTTTATATCTAATCGTGTTTATTGATCATGTAAATGAGACTTGCTTTGCCTTTACATGAAGGCCTGCCCATCTTTAGGGTTTGTGACTAAATGTGCCAGATAACAGAATTGAATAGGGGTGGTGTGATCCATCCACCCATAACTTGGATTTGTAAGACACTGGGGAGTCTATGAACCTTGGACCTATGGCATGATTAAGGTCATCAGTTGGATTCTGATTTTTTTTTTTTTTTTTTTTGCCTGGTGATGCATCAGATGGCTGAACGATACCCTTTACGAATAATCAGGTCAGGGTCGGCTCCACGGTGCAATGACTGAGGGGCCATTTGAGATTTGCAAGAGGACAAATATTTTATTGTTGGATGCGATGGGAGTTACAGTGAATGGGGTGCAAGCAGGGGGCGGACAGATTCGGGGAGAACTGGGTTGAAAGCCGGTCTCTAACCAGTCTCTAACATGTGTTCCCAGACTAAAAGCCAATATCTTATGAGCACATGTGTCTTCTGTCATATCCAGTTCCGTTCATAGAACAAACATAATGTAGGCTACTCTCGTAAAGCAAATGTGTTGAAAACAACGTGCATTGTTTACAATATATGTGTCCAAATAAAGCTACCCCTATAGCTTCAATATATATTTTACGACATCACTCACGTCAGTTTGCGGTTTCCTCTTTCCCCGTTCCTCCAAAAATTATGAACTTGCTTTCTGCTTTTTTTTGCTGCTTTGCCGTGACGAATGTCCTGAGAAACTCCATCACTACATTGTTCTAGCCAGTGCCTGGCGTGTTTAGTGCAGTAAAGTAGTTTGTTACATTGCGAGACCGCGAGACCTTCTGTCTCTAAGGCTGGCGGCCCGCTGGCCCACAGTTGCAAGGGTGATTTTTCCGCTCACAGACGCCAGGGGAAAGTGAGACCGCTACCAGACGGCACTGCATAGTTTCCTTTGAACAAATGTCTGTGTCCAGATAGGGAGAACACGTTCGTTTTAAGAGTGTATAAGCTTATGTAGGCTGGGTCATACAGTGGGCTGAGGGAAGAATGGCCTTGTCCTCGGGGTTGGCATCCTGGTGGGCAGTTGGGTATGTAATGTGGCTACTAAATTCAGCATGTGCATGCCCACATCCAGCAGTAGAATAGCCACGTCATCCCCATCTCAGTGTGTGAGCTTTAATGGACCCTGTCTACTTCATAACTAAATGTTTTTCTAAGGGTTTGCTGGTGGCACACAAAACAACACTGAGCTAATGCTTACTCTGGGATGAACAAAAATGGAAAACAATTTTTAAAAGTTGACATTTTGTATAAACTTTCATATCAATTTATCTGCATTGATTTTGAAGGTTTAAACTGGAAACACTCTAGGAAAAGATTGAACAGGTTCAATCAACATTGCAACACAGTTGAAACTAATGGTGATGTCATCAAAATTGTGTCATATTGTGCTGCTTATCAGCATAAATAAAACTAAAAAGATGTGAAAAAAGAGTAGGCTACTAAAGTTTACCCAGGGATACAAAAAAAACTCTGTTCTTGCTTTTAAATGCACTTTTCAAGCATTCTGAGATGTAAAGGACCACAGAATTGCATATTGCATTGTCTAGCTAAACACCATATTTCTTGCATACTACAAAACATATTTAACATATTGACATTATGTTATACCTTGCAAGGGAAGCAAGATTATTATCACAGCAATTACACTAGAAGAGATAAATCCTATAAATTCTTTATTTGTCATTGTCTGCGGAATCATCCATAGAAGTCACTTCTGATTGGATGTGTCTTTATTCAGGAAGGATCGTTAAATTGGATCTCAAAAACTCATCATTTGTAAAGTAACTTCATACTCAAATAGCAGACTCCCCCATCAGTCTCCAATAAACAGAAGCTGTTGCTAGGCGACACCCCTCTGGAGGAGATTATTTCCCAGAGTGCTGCACCATGACGCCACAGCATGGAAGCCCCCTAGGAGTTGGAACTCTGATGTCAACACCACAGAGGTTATGTCATTAGCAGATGAACAGGGCCATTACACACACACACACACACACACACACACACACACACACACACACACACACACATTCAGACACACACCCTGGAGGACATATCAGCAAAGCTGTATGCAACACAGATAATTTGTATTTATTTGCAAGAAATAAAAAGAACTAAGGCAAAAGAGGCCTAAAGAAATGTGTGATGTGCATGCTTGTGAGCAAGCATGTGTGTGCAGGGAAGTGGTCAAGGGAAGGCAGGTTGGGTTGTTTTTCTTCTGACCTAATCTAATCCGGCTGTGTCGTCTGAGGACAAGCGAAGCCCTCACCCTCCTTTCCTTTCCTTCTTTTCCTTTCTTCCTCTCACTTTCTCTCTTTTTTCCCTTTCATCCATTCTCTCTGTATCATTTATCTTTCTTCCCTTCTGTCTCACTTCTCTCTTACTTTCTCTTCCCTTTTTTCCCTCTATCGTTTCTCTCACACACTTTCCCTCTCCCTTTCTTTTTTCCCCTCTTCCTTTTTCTCCCTCTCCCTTTCTTTTCCCTCTCTCTCTCCTTTATTATCTCCCTCCCTCTCCCTTTCTTCCTTCTCTCACTCCCTCTCCCTTTCCTCCCTCTATCTCTCTCTCCCTCTTTCTCTCTCTGTCTTGTTTCCTTCTTACTTTGTATCTCTCTTGGAAAGGAGGAGTTTCATGACTGACAGATGTTTAAAACCAGTGACTGGCTTTTGGATCCTGCCTTTTCCTGATAGAGGAGCAAGAGCATGTTTTAACAGGTGGCACCGAGTCGAGGAGCTGTGTGCAGACGTGTTTTAGTAGAAGGGCGACAGTCAAATCCAAAGGGACTTTGTTGTTGTTTATTTGTTTGTGTTTGTCTCTCCCCGCTTTAAATCGATGGATCAGGGCAGGCTCTTAGTGTGACTGGTGTTGTGTACACGGATGGGGAAGATGCACAGCAGATTGTCTGTGCTATAATGTCCTTACATGCCAAACAGAAGTTAGTTTAATGTTACTCCCACTATTTTGCATGTCAGTGGTTCTCAAACATTTCACAGTGAGTGTTGTGAAACAATTGGTTTTTCAAATACCACCATTATGATGACCAGCATTAAAATGCAGTAGGCTACAATAGCGTATGCCAAATTAACTACAATTACACTGAGTGTGCTACTGTATGCTAAATTAATGACATATATAATTATACTGAAGGTGCTACAGCAGGCTAGCGTATGCTTAATTAACTACATATAGTTATACTTAAGCATACGAAACCTGCTGGTGGGCCTTATCTGGACCCCGGGCCTTATGTTTGAGACCCCTGCATTAGAGGAAGTCCGTGTACCAAAGTTTGAGAACCACCGATGTATGTGATTTACTCACAACAATCAGACTTGGGTTCCTTTGTCTGGTGTTGTCCATCTCTAGTTGGGTTTCCTTGTCTGGTGTTATCCATCCCTAGATTGGGTGTCTGGGCAGGTATCTGCGTATATTTCTCAGGATTTCATCAATGTATAGTCTGGCTTCATCGTTGTTTATCGCTGTTATTGTTATTGTTGTTGTTTGTTTTGTCCGTATTAGAAACTCTCGGTTGAGAAGGGTCAGCCAGCTTCGGTTTCTGTATAAATGACCGATTTCAGTGTTTTTATCTTGTGTTTCATGCTGAATGGCCAAGACACCTTTGCAATGCGATGTCTTTCCACAGCTATTCTTTATCTGAGTATATGTATATATTTATATTTTTGCATTTTATCGTTGTCAAATGATTATTTCTACATTTGAGCGTCTCTTCAGAGGTCACTACGAGACGACTCCTCTCAGTCCTCTGTCATTGCGTCCGCCTCTCTCCCCCGCCTCCCTCCGTACTACGCTGGGAATAGTTCTCCTTGCTGATCCCAGAGAGACGGTGTGAGCACACTTGTACATACTGCATTATTCAACTTAGTCAAATTTCAGGAATTGATTATTCGGGACAACCCTCTGAAAATGGTAATGAAATATTGACACAATGGCCTTCCTGGTTCATTTATCTCTCATTAATTATGCATAGTAAGTGGCAGTGCAGTGCTGCACAGTGGACCTCCCTGGTTAGGGTATAGGGACTGCACAGCATCCAGCTCCTCTCCCCGGGCCTCACGTGTTCAATGAGGTCTATAGAAACTAATGGATGTCATTCCACGGCAGTTTCACCATTTAGCACGTAAGTAAGCGGTATCGTTTCATTTACATTATCTAAACATAGAGGCCATGTCACGGTGCGGGGGACTATAATTGGTGTGTGAGTGAGTGTGAGTGTGAGAGTGAGTGAGTGTGAAAGAGAGAGGCAATATAAAACCCAGACACAAGCCAGACTGCAGGATACATTTGATACTTACGGTACAATGCTTTTGTTTCCAGGCATTGTTGTACTCAATCACAACATTAAAAACAATAAATAGCATCAGGTAGTTATGTGCACATCAACAAGTTGTTTGTTTTAATTGTGTGTTTGTATACATTAGTATTTCACCAATAATTCAGTCCGATTTTACTGTACGTCTTCATTTGCCTCAAGAAACTTTATTTCATTTGCCTCAAGAAACAGTACTTGGCTTGTGGCTAAATGAATGCTTGACAATGATCATGTGTACTGTATTCAAATAGCCATGCTGACTATTTGACTAACTTTATTTGAAATTGTCTTGTGAGAATGTTGATGAAATGCTTACCTTAAAATACAATGCATTTAATGAATAGCTGTTTTCAGCATTAAAGAGACCGTATTTGACAGGATTACATTTAAATGTAGATCAAATAATGACCATATTTACTCCAGATTACTGGCTCTCTGACCGTTACGCATACCTTTCCTTCGTCTTGTGCGCCACCTGGTGGTTGTTTAGCGGTACCGTCATACCAACAGGAACACAGATGTTTCAAATAACTGCTGAGGCCGGAGGTCTCTAACATTCATCAGGCCGAGCACCAAATATATATAAATAAATAAATACGTGGGCCCAATATTGTATATCAAAGTGTAGGCCAACACTTGATTATTTCCTGCCTTCAAGCTTCAAGACCTTGATTTAATTTGTGCCCTGGCCCTGCTCTTGTGCGTTATGGCGCACCCTACTGTTCAGATAGTGGCATAACATCAAAGCGCTGAGAGGTACACCGAATTATCTGGTCCTTACCGCAGCTCCAGTGGATCTGCGCTTAATCCGCCAGTATCACAGAGGTTTTACAGGTTCATTCAGACAGATCTGAAAAGCCAGAGTCATTACCGTTGTCGGACTAAGACAAAATGATGACATCGTTATCCTTGTTATCATTGCCCCACAATGTCCCTGCTGTCAAATAGTCGAAATAATATAAAATGTAATAAAATAAAACCACAGTCAAATTCAGGGCAGTTAAGGGGTTTGTGCTGAACCCTTGTAAGGTGGTCGGGACAGGGAAGGGTCTTCGGGACCTGTTTTAATTTTTTCCTAAAAGAAATACATGCCTTTTTTTTCTCTAACTCAAAGTCATTGGCCTTGGCTCATTTACTGTGAAGAACATAAAGAGAACTTATTTTCAATGACAACACACAGTACACCCCCTACACATAAATAAAAAGGGTGTTGGGGATCGGTGTGTAATAATTGTAGGTGCTATGTACCTTAACTGTGTCCTCATCCTTTACCAGGCCTGCTGTGTGTGTGTGTGTGTGTGCATATGTGTGTCTGCATGTGTGTGTGTGTGCATGTGTGTGTGTCTGTGTGTGGGAGTGTTGTATTTCTGCACCTGCTATTCACAAAAGTTTAAAAGAATTTACATTTCAAGCACTTTAACCTGGTCTGATTAAGTTCTAACAAATAACCACCAATATTCATCATTTTCCCTTTTTTATGAGTGACTTTTTTCCTCAAAAAAAAAAAAGACCATATGATCATAAATGTGATCTCATAGGGGTAAAGGGCACATAAGTGATGTCTACATCTTAAAAGCCTAATGTGGAGAGTTCACCGGGAACATTGGCTGAATAACAATATGAACACTTTACAAGGGGTAACAATTGTGATATACCTACGAGACTTATGATACTTCTGACACGTCTGGATCAAGCTGAACATTTAGACCACAGACCACAGACCATCAGCCAATGGCTGCCTACATAGGCCTATAGTTCTGTACAAGAAAGAGGGACAAATTGATATGATTGCATAGGGTGCAGATCAAAGTACGCATAACACATTATGTGCTATATCTTTTGTATTTGTGTGTTTGTTTATTTGTTTTGTTGTTATTTGTTCTAATATCTGATACAGGGATTAACCATGACGAGTTGTTGTCACCCACTTAGTTTGTTTTGGCTACATTTCTCCAGCTTGTTAGCCTATTTGGTCCACTGCACTATGCTACATTAGATGTTTTCACCACTGATGAGCAGCGCCGTGCACAGTCGCTACGCGCTACCAGTTTCATCAATGAAAAGTAAGACAGGCGTCGATGGGGGTTCGATATACGTGAATTGTGGTTGTTTTTGTTGCTAGTTGCGGGAGTTGAATGGCACAGGTTAGTGTCTTGCAAATTAATGAGTCAAAGGAAAAAGAGAAAATACTTTAAAAAAAATGTCCAGCCGGCATTTATGTTAGAGGTCATAAGGGCAGGCACTTGTGCACCACCTGTGGTTTATCTGTGGCAAAGACTGCTTATGAATTTAGCCTGTCCTAGGCCTAGTCATCTGATATTTTACACCGAATCTGCTTTAGAATTATTTGTTAAACGTGCATTAATATTTCTCATCATCCATCGCAGTGTTGGTCATCAGCCCATAGACTTAGATAATTATAGAAAAGCTCTGGAAAGGTTTCCACTGTGAGGTCCGTTAAAACTTTTGTCAATGAAAACCTTTCCTAGCCCTTTAACACTCGCACAAAACCATAAATATTATACATACCATTATGAGCAGTAGTCGGTTCATGTGCAATTTGCCCTTTCGTCTTAGCTATCTCAGGAGCCGGGAGCTCCTTGCCTACTCCCTGTCGCGAGCCAAAGACTTCTCTACCGCACCCACCTTCAGTTCGGTTCTGTGGATAAACCATCCCCTCCGAGCCGTTAATGACGGTGAGCTCATGACGCCTTCCAACCTAGATTACCGGGACTTATTCAACCGGAGCTCAAACGAGGGCGCGTCATGAGGAGATAGTGTAAAAAAAGAGAAACTAGTCCCACCACATTGCTGTCAGGTTTTTAACTGTGAGCGGGCTCGGACGTGTCTACCCTCACAGAGATTAGAACACCAGGCGTCTAGCAGGTGACGGCTGGCGCGTGCATTAACAGCTAGGCAGTTCTCCAGTGCGGCTCATTCGCATGTTTAAACACGGTCTGTTAACCTGTCGAACGCCATCAGCGCTTTAACTCTAAATCTGTTAGATGGAAGGTTCCGGATATCTGTAGTAGCCTTTTCTTAAGTAGTAAGTTTAGATAAAAGTAGAAAAAAAGAGACTAGAACTGTTGGCTAATTACTGTTTTCTCTTAGCTTGGGGAGATTGTGGTAGACCCACTGCAGCACTGATCCAAATGAGTAATCAAGCACTCAACATCCAGCACAAACACACGCGCAAGCAAACAAGCAATCAATCAAACAAACGAACAAACAAACAAACAGGTTTGAGAGGGATGACATGTTCACTATGAAGATGCATTTAATAAATAACTGTCATGTATTCATTTACCTGTCAATGCATAAAACAGTCATACTAATGGAGCCTCTAAAACAATCAACACCTTTTTCGTTTACATGTGGGAACAGCAGCTCTTGTAACCCCTCCATGGGCAATTGTTATTTCACTTAGCCCCTTGGCAATTGCTTTAGCAAACTATGCACAGAAAACGACAGTCATGCTTAATGCTACTTTACCAATACTCCCTCTGTTTTGCTTAAAACATGTATTGAAACCAGATCTGTAATCTGTGTGACTTTAAACAAGGCAAAAGGGTGTGTATTGCTCCCAGGCCGTCTGTGATCAACAGTGCCTGCTGGGAAAGACCATATCAGAATGGCAACAGGAGTCAGCAGATTGATTGTGTTCCTGTCAGTCAACCAATTAAATGGACGGTATGATCTATGTTGTGGGTATTGGACATTTTCACCATTGCCTTCTTATCCCAACAATCACAAAATGAGGCAAATCTCTCTCTTTTTAATTTACATAGTATATGCCATATTGAGAGTTGCTGAAGTCTGTTGGTCGATGTCAGTTTCTCACCTAATCTGAGTTCTGAGAACGGAAAAGAAAATAACAAAAACATGTATCATATTTATTAGTTATGCAAGTCCATAAACATTGAACGAGATAAACATTGAACAGTTTGTTGGTCAACGATGTGTTTTTGTTCCTGTTGTTGTTTACTTGTTGTTACTTGTTATACATGAATACGGCCCTGGTTGTTGTTGCTAGTGGCACTGACTCCCAGTGCTCTTTCCGTGGATAAGAGGAGTTAGCAACCCTGTGCTGTGCCTGTGGCCGGTGGCGTGTGTGTGGTGTCTGTGTGTGTTACCTGCTGTAGTCTTAGGCCGGTGGTGTGGTGTGGTGTGCGTGCGTGTGTGTGTGGTGTGCGGGCACTAGGTGTGATCCGACTCTGCTGATGATCCTGTCACTAATAACTGTTCTCTCTTGCTTTCTTTCTTTCTCTCTCTCTGTCTGTCTCTCACTCACGACACACACACACACACACACACACACACACACACACACACACACACACACACACACACACACACACACACACACACACACACACACAACCATAACCAGCATGGTGACCAAATTCACATTCAGTAACATACACATACTGTCCACACACACACACACACACACACACACACACTCACATTCACACTCACACTCACGCACGCAGACCAACAGCACAGTACCCTTACTGATATACTTTTCATCAAAACTTCTTTACTCACACACCATATCCCTGCAGTCACACAATTCACACACACACACACACACACACACACACACACACACACACACAGATCAACACAACATGCACACTTGTGCACACAGCACCAGGGCATTAGCGATTCCTGTGTGTTGCAGCACAACACCCCTCCGTGTGGAGGCCCTAATCGATTCTGGAGAGAAAACATCTAAGATGTTTCTTTTTAATAAAACTTCAGAAAGCAGGAAGCGTGCGAGTCATGAAATTTGCCCCGGTTACTATCGTTCACACGCTCCCTCTCCCTGTTCCCCTCCACCTCTCTCTCTTTCTCTCTCTTTCTCTTGCTCTCTCTCTTGCTCTCTCTTTTTCTCTCTCTCTCCCACTTCTCTGTGCATGCCTGCGGCGACAAGTACTGCCTCTGCCCTATTCTACAGTCTTCAAAGCTCAAGCATATCAGATGGGGAGGGCCTCCTGTCTCTCGCGTGCGCACACACACATACACACACACACACACACACACACACACACACACACACACATACACACACACGCACGCATACGCACAGTCAAACACTCTTTAAGCCAAACACTGCACAATCAATCTCAATGCTCTCTGGCTACAGCGTCCACTCCATCCCCAGCCTCAGCCTTATCCTGCCCCCCCCCCACCCCTCGTCCCAATTAGACTGCCCAGTTAATGGGAAAACTGGAATATGGGGAGCGGTAGTGAATGATGAGCCTTGGCCATATTGGAAGAAGAAGGAGGAGCTCTGGGAGCTCGGTGCTGTCTCTTAGAGAATTGGTGTAGTGCAATCAAAACACCTAAGAAGTGTTTGTGGATTACATTTATTGTACAGAGTGGAGTCGGACCCAAGGGGAGGGGGGCTAATTCAGGATGTGTGTGTGTGTGTGTGGGGCTATGGAAGGACCATGGTGGAGAAGTGGTGCCTTGAGGGTGAGGATGAGGACCTTGAGGTTGGGTCTGAGGATGCAAAACGTTAATACCTTGTCAAGTCAAGTTCCTAGATCCACCATCATATAGGCAGAGTGGAGAATGCTCCAAAGATTGAATGGAAATCAATTTAGTAAATTAGCAATATTCACTGATTAGAGTTTTAGTTTTCACAGCTAGGCTACTTCATCTGTGCTGAAGTGAAATGAAGCCTAAATCACTGACTTTCGTCCACACATGTTAACACATCCAAATCCAAATCCATGTTAACACATTCGGTATATAAACCAACAAAAGTGTCCGGTCGGGCGAGTTAGTTGCGTTTCCATGGTGCTGAGAGAGAGCGCGCTAATCCTCTCCCGCGTCGCTCTTGACCCGCCACCGCACGCAGCGTCTCCGCATTAGGTGAGCGCGAGAATGCGGGAGGTCACTGCTGCTTGACCCCACGCACAGCATCGCTGCATTAGGATTGGACGTACCCCTGCGTTGACGGACACACACACACACACACACACACACAGAGACACGACACCCTCCCCCAGATGAGGCTGGACAGGCGGTTGGGTGTGGTAGAGGAGTTCGTGTGTACCCCCTTGTTCGCAATTTGTTTAGTATGTTGGGTGGAGGAATTTACCGATGTACCTGCACTTGGAACAGCACATGTTGTTTGTTACGTGTGCTTTATTGTAGGTTGTATTTAGCCTTGTATCTTGTGTTTTCAAGGGGATATCAACTTTCAATCAGTGCAGATTCAAAGTCGAAATGTGCCAAGTAAATTTGTGAATGATGAGGATAAAGTGTTGAATAATGTAGGCTACATGTAGGGTCATAAGTTCACGATCGCGTGTCTAAATAATAACCTTAAACGTTAATGTCAGTTCATTGGTTGAAACAAAACATCTGAAAGAGCAATTTATTTTCCAACCCAACATGCATGAATTTGATTGAATTTTTGAAAGTTTAGACACCTTGGTTTAGGTAAATATTCCGCCCATCCATACACACAGAGACGCTCTTGTAATTACTGTTGTTAGTTGGGGACATCTTGGATATCAGCGCCTTGTGCGTCTGAGGGGAAAGAGCATCTTTTCATATTCACGTTGAATTTTAAAATGAAGGAAACTCGTTAGAAATATGACAAAAAAAGATTAGGACGAGTATTGGCACGATGGTCTTTTTTTCAATTCTGCACCCAAATGTTTTTTTTTCATCTGTCTATATGAGGCGTGATCTATCCCTCTGACTCAGACATTAATGTTATATATTCTAAATACCAACTCTCTCCCTCGTGTTTCAACACTGATGGTCCTCAACAAGGAGTTCACAGACCGAAGGGGAAGCATACGAGCGAATCTGTGTTTTGTTCATTATTTCTCCTGAACGTGCAGAAAATTACGGAAATCCACATTTAACTTGATATGCATATCTTCACACAAATGCAATTTATCTTTCCTTAATATGTTCACCTTTGTCATTTAAAAGAACAATATATTTGCCCATTCATATTTTTCAGTGTTCAGGCTGGGTATTTTAAGTCTTGCATATGAACAATATCCCATGTAGACTACTATTTCGTCTGTTTCGTCTCTTTAATTTGACTCGCCACAATCCTCACTTCCATTGTCTCAGACAGAATGGCCCAGCGCAGCAAATGTGGTCATGATCATGTAATGAATTTTAATAGGCGATTTGAACGGGCTTCTAGTTTATGTAACTAGTCTTGTTTCAGACACATCATAAACATTAGATATGGCCTGTGGTTTTAAATTAGCTTTATGACCCAACATGTCCAGCATTTAGGCTATTTATAGCCTACATTTATGTGATGTTTACAAAGTTTAATGGTCTAGCAACGGAGAACCCCCTTAATGAAAATCTAAATTACCTAATAAGCATTTTTACTGTTACAATGTGAATAAAGTTCTTCATGCAATAATGGAACCAGCTACATTGTTATGTCTGTGAAATAACACGTCTTTGTAGTCACAACCATGTCGAATAATAAAGTAGCCTAGAGAATATTGTCTGCAATGTATAACCATATGCTAAAGTGGCCATGATCTCTGTGCGTTTAGTCGAAGTTGCAAACATTTTCTTTCAGGTGTGTTTAGAGGCAATAAATGCATCAAAATAGTCATTTCAAACAATTATATTTTATTTGAGTGTTACTGAAGTCCATGGCTATATACCAAAATAACATTTCAGGTGTATTTTATATAGGCTACTTATCAATATATCTAGTACAAACGCAATACAGACTAAGCCCATTTGTTTTCTGAATAATGAAAAAAATCGCCAGATCCATTCATTGTTTACAAAACTATCAGTGTCATTTCCTTTACACTGAACTGTAAGTAAATGTTCAGTGAAATGTTTCTTACCTCCCGGCTGTTTTCTTCTGTCCATAAAGAGAACCAGGGAGAGAGGGAGAGAGAGGGGAGACGTACGGCCTTCTGGGCGGCCTCGGGCTGACTGAAGCTGCTATGTCCTGCTCCCGTGGGCCGTGGCTGGCGGTGTTTATTGGGATGTGTATTGAGACTCAGACTTCAGATATCTACCCGGTCAGTCGGTGAGTTCCTCTCACTTTTCCGACCGAACGAGTCTCACGGAATGGCACGGGCCTGTGGGTGTGTATTAGATGTTTAATTTATGACTTTGTGACTGAGGCACATGTCTGTTGTAAAAATGTGGTGCTTGAAGAGACAATTACGAGTATGGAGTTTAAGATCTCCTCAAGCTATGAAAAATAACAACTCAATTTTCACTATAGACACACAGCCGTCATGCATAAAATATTTCAAGACGGCAATGAAATAATGAAATTCTAATTATTGTTATTTTAAACATTACTTTATTAGTCCTCTATTCTGTAGGCCTACAGCTAAGGCAAAGACTATTTTCACACATGAGTATTCGCCTTGTTTACGTTGCCTAATTAGCCATACAGTGTAGGCTACTTTGAGTTACAGAGTTAATAGGCTTGTAAACCGAATGAAAGGTGGTTGCAAGTCATTATCAGGCGGCACAGTTGACGCGCCTACTCACCAGGTATAAGCTATCACAGCCTTGAGTAGGGCATAGTGGGCCAGGGATTCGCACGGTGGTGTGGCTTCTCTGCTATCCTAACTCCGTTTCAACATGACTTGTTCCTAACAGTAGTGAGAACACACACACACACACACACACACACACACACACACACACACACACACACACACACACACACACACACACACGCACGCATACGTACCCTCCCGCACCGTCCCCGTGCTGCATACCTCTCATTGTTTGTGCAAACTTGTGAATTGCATTTTCTCGGTGCCTTAGCGTTGTTTTCGTTTGCTACAAACGCACCAGTGCAAATAATGATGGCCTAGCGCGCTCAACAAACACACTGTCTAGACAAACCTACAATAGCGTATCCGTTCTGTTTCCAACTGCAGCAGTGAAAAGGGAGTAAAATGTATACTTTTTTATACCAGTTTGTAATTATGATTATGTATTTATTTATTTGTTTATTTATGTGCATCTACATCGGTTTACTATTATGCAAACACATTGTTCCACATTATGACTAGCTATATTGGTAGCATATTTGATTGTATTTCCATTTCAGTCAAACAGTTGCTCACTGATATTTACTTACACTCAACCCAAGCACTGCTGCACTTGGTCGGTCACGAACTTACTTTGTAAGCGCCAGTAATTCCATGCGTAAACATACCCATAGCCAACAAACTAATGGCTAATTAAAGTCCTATTATGAGTACATTATGACATCCCTCAGCAGTAACACACTTGGCTGTACTTGAAAACTCAATCCAGTAAAGGAGATCTACGAGAGACATTTCTGGAATATTTTTCTATCTCCTTTATCAAGCCCTTTGTTCGCATACGCTCCTGCCTCTCTCCGGCTAAACCTGCCCGAGCGGGCGGCTGCTTCACCCCTGTGTGGCCCGCGCGCTACTTATGCTTATTCCGGTGTTATTTCAAGCCTCACGGATCACTCGGACTCCGTGCTCAATCAGACATGTATATTCCGTGGCTAATCTACGCGAGACGTCTCGCCCTCCCGGGCGCGTGCATCCCGCGTCTCGCCTATGTGTATTGAAGGGGTTCATTGTTTTCCTAATAGATTAGAGTCACCTACGGCTCGTAATGGAACAGAAACAGACAACCTTACTCGAATAAAGTTGACCGCCCACCTAAATATTGCCACAGATACTTAGTCTAACACCAAAGAAACCGGCAGCCAAACTTGTAAAACAGTTTAGAACAATATATTTACTTCCATTAAATAAAACACAATAGTTTATTATTTTTGGGATGTTGAAAAAACGAAACAAAATTCGGTACCAAATAGTATACACAGAGAAAACCCATTTTCAGCGACATTTGTGTCGTATTACCCAAGTTCTCTAATCTAAATCCATATTCACACAGACATTTAATAATACATTTGTAATATGTTAGGAACACACGAGTGGTGCGTTTAGTATGTACATTCCCTTGTTTGCAAGCAAAACATTATTCCTTTTTAGTTTTTTTTTTCCTCACATGCGGTGTTAAATTGAATCTTGAAAGGTATGGAGAGCTAGAGCATTCTCTTCTACAAACTGGAGATGATAATTAGATATATATTATATACAGCCATTCAGTCAATCAGTGTCCCAAATCCGAAATGTCAAAAGGAATAACTTTATAAAATAAAGTATCCTAAATTCTGCACACTCCGGTGTAGGACAACAACAAAAAAATACTCATTAGAAAATGGCTAATTAATTACTTCCGACAAAAGTTTGAAATTCCGCAGGGATGTCGCTTGCTTTAGTGGTTTAGTCTTTTAGTGCTCCTTTTGTTGAAAGAAAATCAAAAAGTAGTCCCTCCTTCCTGTGATGCCGGGCTTGGGAAGTCACCGATAGTTAGACCGGTCTATCCACAGCGTACTGGCACGCGCTGAGGTTGGAGGCCGGATTCTGAACACTGGCATATCCAAAACTCGAATGCTGCTTCGCCTTCAGTCTCAGGCTAGCCAGGCTGGAGTTGCAAGTGTCCCGGTACACGTAGGGAGGCGTCGGCGGAGCGTAAGGACACGCCGGCGTGGGGACTCCCGAATTCAGAGCTTGGTTGCTAAGGTTGTTCAAGTTGTTGAGACTGTTGAGACTGGATCCAGGCACGCCCGTCACCGAGGGGACCATACTGGAGGTCATACTCATGGAGGAGATGGAGTTTGGGGGGGAGAACATGGTCTGCGAGGACAGGGGGTTGACATTCATGGAATTGAAGAAAGGGAAGCTTTTGGTGGACAGGGAAGCGGACGTCAGGCCCTTAGCTGCCCAATTATTGTATGTGTAGCCGGGGTACATGTCGTCGTAGGGCTGCATGAGTCCGTTGAACTGAGGGCCGAAGCCGTTCTTGCAAAGCTCTGCCTGCTGGTTCCTCTCCCGTTTCCTCCACTTCGCTCTGCGATTTTTGAACCACACCTGAAGAAAAAAAAATACGGTAAATGGGAGTATTTGATTTGAATCGGTCACAGAGGTGAGGAAAATGATTTGGTTGGAGCGAGAATATAGATAAATTATTTAATTTACAATGACGTTTAAACTGTTTCAAAAGTAAAATAAAGTGTATGCCGTGTATTGTACACCAGGATAACATTTTAATTTGCTCCACATGGTTGATATACAACGCTGTATAAAATAGCCTAATGCAAGCTACTTTGGGATGTGTATATCATTTAAATAAACCTGTCTCGTGGACACCACATTTAAGCTCCCGAGATAAATAAATAAAAGGAAACGTGTTTTCATATTTGTTTTCCTGCATTTCACACAGAAATAGTGAGTTCATCATTGCACAAACACACGCCCTGTGCTCTATGAATTATGCATAAGGTTTGCTTTTGCATAATCTTGTTTGATGTAGGCCAACAACCAGGCCCCCAGGTTGGGGTCTTGTGCCTGCCCGCCTATTTTAAAATGCTCTAGTGGTCCTGAGCGGTTTCATAAGTCTACTAATTGGGTCATTTTGTGTTTTCAATCCAACACTTCATCCCTTGGCGTCAAGTGTCACGAGGTCATTTCACGGCTGCTTCGTCTCGGGATGTGTACGCCCGCAGAGGCGGAGACGGCGTGCGCTGACCTTAAAGTGTACAACAC
The DNA here is from genome assembly GCF_963854185.1 of Sardina pilchardus. NCBI lineage: Eukaryota > Metazoa > Chordata > Actinopteri > Clupeiformes > Clupeidae > Sardina > Sardina pilchardus. The sequence goes on from NC_085004.1 coordinate 8,426,645, forward strand.
GAGAATGACAATCACAAAATCCGAGCTTTGCACCTCTTTCACAGCGACCAACGAGTGCCTTTCAAGCGATATGTCATCGTTGGCGCTTCACTTGTGTTGATTGCGAAACATTTCTGTTGCGCTCTAATTGGGCTTCACCTAACAATGACAGGACAAGGCTCACTGCCGGATTCGGGGCCCTAGCATCTCTTTTTTCTGCCTACTGACAACCCTATGTTTATTATGTTGCTCAGCCAACAGACAGTCGCTGGAACATACCCTCTGAAGTTAAAATATCGTTGTTTTGTTTTGTTCTGTTTTGTTTTGTTTTGTTTTAACAAAAAAGTGCAATAGCCTGTTTAATTAAAACACGCTGTTACTCAATTAACCTACACATGTCATTGTTTTTTTTATTATTATTTATTTTTTTAAAGACAAATTGAAAAAATAAAATGGACAAGACATGAAGTCAGTGTTCTATTGTCATTGTTGCTAACCATCACCAGTATTGTCCTTGTCTGTGATTATTTGACATAGCCTACTTTATGAGCCGGCTGAGCTTGGTGGGCCTTTAAAAATCTGTTGTTTTCTGTCAGAAATTTGATGACCGTATTTGTGTAGTTTACCTACCCGCACTCTGGCCTCCGTGAGATTCGTCCAGACGGCGATCTCCTCCCGCGTGGACATGTCCGGGTAGCGGTTCCGCTGGAAGGTGGCCTCGAGCTCCTGTAGTTGCTGGCTCGTGAAGTGCGTGCGCTGTCGTCGCTGCCGCTTCTTCTTGGACGGGTCATCAGAGGAGTCGTCATTTTTACTCTGACCCTTTTCTTTTTCTAAACAGAAACAAACAGACATTAATTCAATGGAATTTCCTCGAATTTGGCTTGAGATTTTCAGAATTCTGCAACAGCGCGTTGAATAAACAATTAAACGAATGCATTTAATTCAATAAAGCTCATATTTCGACTCGTATTTGAAACCAATTGAACTCATCACTCGTATATTTTAAAAAGCTATTTATTGTGCACATTTACGCACGCTTTTGTTTGACTGGGTGTTGATAATGTACTGTACCTCTACTATTCAGAGACATTGTAAATCAGTTGCTAAGGAATCCTTTCCCAATCAATTAGCCTCCCGCGGCTGGAGTTCAGTATATTCACTCGTAACACAGCGCCAAATGGAATGCAATGGAGCCGTGCGGTCAGGTAAACAGTTACAATCCCCGTAAAATCGTAACACACACATAAAACCGAAAATAAACAAACAGCTGCTCCATTAAGTGCACAAACACAATCACACACACATATGAACGCACCCTCAAACACACCCTAGTGTGTAGAGACGTTCTCTCCTGCTCTCTCTCTCTACCTCACACACTCAGACATACACACATAGCCTATACACACACAAACGCACACGCACACACATGCGCGCAGACAGACGGCCGTTCGCTCCTGTGCGAATATTGAGACGTGTTTGCACTCAGTACTCGGTTACCTCCTCGGACTGAGAGATAGTGAATAAGTATAAGATTATGGGGAGCCATCTTTTGTTTGCCGTGATCTCAGCGGTGTATAAAGGACCCCTTGACCGCCTCTCCGTTTGCGAAGCATCCACGATAGCAGTCGGCTCTTACCTACGGATTCTGGACTAGAGCTGTCCGAGACGGTGTGCACGTCAAGCCGGTGCTTGGTGTCCACCGACCGCTGCAACGGCTGCAGAGTTGAAGCCATCGCAAGTGGCGTGTGGTGTAGGGAAGTGAGTTTATTCCCGGAGATATGGTGGTGGTGTAGGTGTTCCAAAGTCAGCGGATCCTTCATAGAGTTCATTGATAAGGGTGCCAAGGCAGAAATGATTCCCCGACTGATCCCACCACGCAAGCGGAAAAAACAGCAGTTGAAGAAGCGTCCGGAGAGTTGAGGGTGATGAGGTTTACAAGCTGCGTCGCTCCTCTTTCAATTATCTCGTAAAGCAACTCTCTGCTCAGATGGCTTAATGTGTCTTAAAATAAGTCCTCGATGAGCCGCGTCGGAGGAAAGGAACCGAGCTTTCGCTCGAAGCCGGAGCAAACAGATATCTCGGCTTGATATCGCTAGCAAGGAGTACCAGAGTGACAGGGACAGGTAGGTGATATTATATCCACGGTTACACACACACTCTCTGCCTCGCACACACACATACACATACTACGGTGCTCGACGATCATTTCAGCTGTTCGTCGTACCCAGTTTGTCCAACAGAGGCTCTCTCCATACCCTGACGTCACGAAAGATCCTCCTACTTCTTGACAGACCATCAAAGCCAATACGACGGAAAGAAGAGAACACGGTCCGTGTGCTCACGAGTGCTGTGTATTTTTCCTTGGCCGTGAAAACATGTAAAAAGAGATCGGACACACAGTGTACCCACCGTATCCCCTAGCCCCATTTGAGAAAGCATGAACACGTACCATAGCACCAGTCTTAACGCAGCCATTCTATACACGGGCTTATGTGACAGCACTGAGAAAATGGTAATTGGTATCACCCTCTTACTCGGATAAACTACTCCGGGCACAGCTTTGCATTCATTATCTGAAGTTTCGCATTGAAGCCAAAGCATGCGCATCCACACTCCACTGGGTCTCCCCTTAAAACAAGGCCTCAGAAGCATGTGGAGACGGATATGAGAATTAGGACATCAGTCGTCATTTCAGTATGTATGCGCAAGGCTCGCAGCTCAATTAACCAACAACCTTCTCACTTGAGAAATCAAATGAACCCATGATGATGACTATTGCAAATGACTTGGATAAAGACTACAAAATAAAACTTATTGTAGATTGTGAGTCTTTGTGACTTCAACCTAGTTGCTCTTCACTGACTATAAAAGTAGCACACGTTGAAAAAGTTGTGTGGCCATTTATCACGCCCTGGGTCAATAACGACAAGTGTCTGCCATTTTGTAAAATATGAAGAGATGTGCTCCTGTCTGTTGAGGGACAAATTAATGACACTTCCTGTCTTTATCTGCCACTTAGATGACGCGTTTTATCTGCGCTATGGCGAGGTACCTCGTCGGGAACTAGGGCTCTTCTATTTGGAGTGGTTTTTAATCTGATAAGACGCTCATTTGCTTAAGAATTTTAAACGGAGGCTTTCAATGACGTCCAGGTCTATTCTCAGCGACATTTTTTTCCTCAAATGCTCTGGTTCTATCCCTCTGCAGAGGAAACAGCCCACGATACTATCCCATGACAAATTAATCCTTATTTGCACTCTTAACATATAATTCTACAAGACATGGACAGCGTTTCAATGGACACGTGAAGTATTTATAAGACAGCTGTTCATATGTCGGACAAATTGTTGATTTTTGAAACATGGCGCAACAGGTTATTTAACCTAATAGTAATAATAATAATAATAATAATAATACTGATTATTATTAATATCATTATTATTATTGTTAGTAATAATAATAATAATAATGAAGGTGATGATAATGATAAATAAAATAATAATAATAGGTATCCCATCGTAAACAAACAAGTATGTATTGGCTGAAAAGCGCAGACTTTTTTTTTTACTCCAGCCGATCTCCTGTCTAGGGGCATCAGTGCCACAGGACTAAGGTAATCCCGTGAAAGCCCTTGATATGCGCCTCATTTGCAGTCTTACGGGAGCGCTCGGGAGAGACAGCGATGCCACGGAAAGATCCGCAGGCTTCTCCACTGACGACTCCACGAGCCCTCCGGTTTCTCTGTGTGTTTATCCATCAAGCAACTCACCGGTGCCCGCTCTTCGTGCTGTGAACAAGAATGCGTGCCAATATATGGCGTCTATGCCTTAGCTTCCTCCATTACTTGTGGTTTCAGCGAAGACGTTTTCTTTTCCTGCATTAAAAACTGTTTCTCAGTTTAGGCTTGCTTTTCTGGCTTGTCTTTATGTTTGGTGGAGCAATGAGATGTTTAATAGGATCTTGCTTAGACATATTTGGATGCACGGTGTGCCCATGAATGGTAAAATAGGTTCCCAAGTGCATCTGCAACGGGTAGAGGGAGATTTATGACCGGGACTACTGTGTTGATTCATTTATCAAAATCATTTTGAAAAGCGTGGATGTCATAAATTACTAACGACAATTAAGGCTTCCTTTCACAGCCTTCTCTCGTCACTAATTTTGTGTGGAATAGAATAAAGTCGCCGTAAATCGCGTTAAACTATTTGGAATACAACAAAATATTTGTCGAAATGTTTAAATTGAACTATAGGGATGGCGATGGCAGCACGTTACGAATTAAGCAGCATTGCGCGCAGCCCTCACAAATTTAAGGACGAATAGGCCAAGAGATTTTAATCGCTCGATTCTTGTTCAAAGTGATACTAGATTTGGACTGGATTACTTCTCTTTATTTCCGACGCACCTTCAGAATGCCAGGGTTGCCTTGAGCGGATTACCGGCCAGAACGCACAACATCGCCATTCATTACCGAGTCAGTCAATATGCAGGAGACGACAAAGCTTTTTCCATAGGATTAAGAGGACATCAGATTCCTCCATTAGTATATTCCTGCTCACGAAGAAGCTTTCATTATGCATTTAGTTTTCCCCCGAGTCAATCTCACTAGCACCGCATACATTACCGCGCTAGAAAACACTGAGGAAGAGATCATCGATAATCAAGTCGTCCAATGTCTTTCTTTTTTTCTTCGTCTATTTGCTCCTGTTTGCATTTAAATGAAACGATGCGACACTTCCTACAGTAATTACCTATTTATGTCATATTTATCTTATCAGCCGACCAATCATGCGCAGATTACTACCGTTGACTGACTAATTTATCTTGCTGTCAAATAGCCCCATATCATCATGCGGCGTGCTTTTTCGGTTATCTTTGAATTGGTTTAATGAAGATGGAATTGACATAAATTGAGAGAGGGTCAGACGAGCGTGTTAGGGTAGCCTACTTATTAACCCACAGAGGTTGTAGCCCACTTGAACACGGACAATTAAATGAAGAAAATTTAATTTAATTTTTGATTGAAATCAGCCTTTTTAAGCGATGGTTGTCAGTAAAAAAAGGTTGATGTATGTGCATTCGCTCATACAACGAACAGCATTGGGGCACTATAGGCTAACCAATAGAGGTAGGCTAGCCCTACTTCATCAATATTTTATACAGGGTGTTGTTCTACGACAGGACACACACACACACACACACACACACACACACACACACACACACACACACACACACACACACACACACACACACACACACACACACACACACACACACACACACACACACAACCCACCAAGACCGAGGAGAACTCAAGAGACAGTATGTCTGATATCAGAGCTATTGTGATCTCAGTATGCCCAAATTATTTCAAAGCTGTATAGCTAAAGCATGTATAGACTTCAAGAACAAACATATTTCGGACTTTTAACTTTTCAAAGACGAAGGCCTGTAGTTAGAGCTTCATCCATGTTGTTCTGCATTCAGTTACTTGCACTTGTGTTCTCATCTCTCACCTTCATGAAAGCATGGCCACGGGGTGGCGCTCTAAGACCACAGACCTTAAATCCCAGGGATAAACCCTATTCTAAATGTCAGACTTATTTTAGAGCCATCTCGGGGCCATTCAAGTGGATCGGTGACATTAATACATACATATGTGTAAGGGCTAATGAAACCAGTTCGGGGTTTTTGTTTACTGGTTTCACAACAGCAGTTTCCACCGCAGCCGTAAGGCCAGTCAAGAACAACCACAGCGTTATTTATCCCACTGTATTAGGCAAGGGAGACGGAAACACAGACAGAGGACCCGCGGCACCCAGCAACCTGTTACTTACCTAGTTGCGCACACGTTGACGCAAGCTTGCGGCAGTGGGAGTCCATTATAGTAATTACTCAGACGGCCTCTGAAAAACACAAACAAAACCATTTAGACTGAGTGTCGCAATTTCGCAATTCAAAATGGCTTCAAGCACACTGCATCGAATTCGTTAAAATATGAATATATTTCGTTGTAATACATTTCGCTTTGGAATCACACGGAATTTTAAATGATTTTACTTGGTATTGCTGTCACGAAGACCCATTTTCTATAATGCACCAGCGACCTAGACATGGTGCGCCTATCTGTCTCTCTCTCCCTCTTGCCGTGTGTGTGTGTGTGTGTGTGTGTGTGTGTGTGTGTGTGTGTGTGTGTGTGTGTGTGTGTGTGTGTGTGTGTGTGTGTGTGTGTGCGTGTGTGTGCGTGCGTGTGTGTGTGTCTGTGTCTGTGTGTGTGTGCCGGATAACACTGCGGCATATTGGTGCTGGAAGTTGAGTGATTCTGCAGTAAAATCACGGGATTAGTGTATGATTGAGATGTCTGTCGGTGGGTTATTACAAAATTCATTATCCCAGCTCCATGCTAACCCGATATGAAGTTACACAGATGGGCTTTTATTAGTCCAGGCTTCTGTTGTTTGCTTATGATAATGTTTTGCTGAAATTTGCATGCAATCCGGCTGTTAAGCGTTTTCCCCTACCCTCTCTCCGCCACTACGCGGCTATGTACGGATCTGTCGCTGCGTCACCTGCATCCATCTGTGATTGAACTCAGAGGCCCGAAACAGTGGAGGTGATGTTTGACTGTCTGCCTGTCGTTCTCTCTCTCTCTCTCTCTCTCTCTCTCTCTCTCTCTCTCGCTCTCGCTCTCTCGCTCTCTCTCTCTCTCCCTCTGTCTGTCCTCTCTGTGCGTGTATGTAGTTAAATCGTAAAGGTAAGGCCTGCCTGGCTCACCGAGCAAAGTTTTGCGTGATCAGCTGTAATAATGCGCGCAAACTGCAGCTCTGCCCCTGCATGGTGCCGGTGCAGTAACAGGCCTGTGCGCACATAGTGTTTCAGCGATGGCGTGTGTCGACATCCAGGAACATCAAGCTTATAGACAACTGTAACGTGCAAATTTGTGCTGGGCCTACTGTGATTTGTTTTAATGTGTGGAAAAAATATAATTGTCTTTGAAGCGACCGTATGAATGAACATCTGATATGAAAGGGTCCTGAAACTTTTTTTTTTCTTCAGCGAACATGATTTAGCCTCTTCAGGACTACAGGCCTATTGACAGTGGAGAAGTTGGAATTTCATGGACCTCGAACACGAAAAGTAGTTTAATGTGAATAGAAATAATCTATGTGAATATAAAATACACAGCACAACATCGAACACATTTAATTAAAATAATGGCTTGCAAAAGGAATTTGTTGTTGACAGTATTCCCTCCAATACTATGCGCGCACAGGGCACAACATGGATTGTATTAAATACAATTGTATGTGGAAAACATTGAGTACTGCTATTATGCGATCTGAAGGCCTAGCCTATTTCTACTGCTGCCACTGCCATACTACTACTGTTACAAGTGTAGATACTAATACTAATAATACTAATGGTAATCATAATAATAATAATAATAATAATAATAATAATAATAATAGGTAATTGATAATTATGATAATAAAATATCAATACTACTACTACTTATAATAACAACAATAATGGGATGATTAGTAATAATAATAATAATAATAATAATAATAATAAACTGTATTATTATCAAGCAGACAAACAGCTGGGCTCACATAATTATCCTATTGTATTTGTAGACAGTATTCTCATTTTAACCAAGTTCTTAGGAAGGAAAATGTTTCTTTTTTTTCTAAGTTGCAGGGCAATATTTCTTAGTTAAGACAGACAGAGCTTGGGAGACCAACTGGCAAAAGGCCTAGCCAAAAGTACATCCGTACCTTCGCATTTACACAGAAGCCATTGACAATATTTATATAGAGATCCAAGATCATATTAACATCCAAAGTGAAATACATCTATCACCACTGACAATTACACTTCTGGTTTAACATGAAATGTTCAATTAACTACATGAGGTATTGCTAGCCTATGGAGGTTATAGGCTTGCATGCGTGAAATGGTTAGATCCTAGATTGTTTCTGAACGTCATCTTAATAAAAGTTGTCGCCCAAAACTAGTTTTCAAACAGGATAGAATTGAAAGGGAGTTTAATGCTCGCGACGTTGCTGTGTTTATATCACGAAATGGGGCGCTCCTGCTAGCCTGTTTGTGTGAGAGAATGCTAGCTCGCCACGGTCATATGGTTTCGTGTTAATTAAGAGGGCCAGACCATGAAGACTTGTCCGCTGCCTTCGCCTTTCAGCGCTAACGATACATCATTATCATCCTGCGGCTCGCACTACAACCTGCCAGGACCTTCACTTATCATCCCCGCGTGTCCTTCTTCCCCGACCGCCGAGTCTCGCGCTAGAGGCAGACAGATTAGGCTGAAAAGGCAAACCCGAGGCGGAACGAATTCCGTTACTCGCATGAACTCACATCTCTGGACAGCGTGGCCTCCGCACTTACCACAAGTTGTTGAAACACTGCGGGTGTTTGAGCCGTCTCGTGGGCGCAGTTTCCTGGTGAAGAGGTAAATCCCACACCGATAATCGTGCCCTGAGCCACGAGCCGAAGTCCGGACCGTGAGTGTACAAGTCCAAAATACAAGGGTGCAGAAAATAACTTAAATGTCGCGGAGAAGACTCAGTTCCACGGCAAGCTCAACCGCACTGGTGTTGTGTGATGACGGAGAACCACGTCTCTACCATATCTTGCAATCGATGGCAAACACTCATACGTGCACGCACATGCACACCAGAGCGTGCAATTCTGACGCGACGCGGTCAGACAGACGTCGTCTTTTTCAGCGAGTCGCACTCTCCCAACGCGCGCAGACAGACAGTGAGTGGTCCGTATCCCCTCTCTTGAGCTTTGAGCCTGACCGCGTGGGTGTGTATGTGTGTGTAAAGAGTGTGTGGGTGTGTACATAAGCGTGTCTAGTGAAAGAGGAGGAAAAAGGCAGCGCAACACGATCCGTGACCCATATAATCATTTCAAAGCAAGAATTATTAGCACACATAGAGTTAATAATAGTATATTAAATTAGTCAACAAAAATCTCTGCATGCTCATTTCAACAGAATAGCGAATTAATTAAGCTACTCTGTATTTAAATGCAAATACGGCCTAAAAGTATCGGCCGATATGTCTCTGTGTTGAGCATGCTTAATGAAGAAATCGAATCAAAAACGTTTCTTTTCAATGGAAGTCTACATGGGATTTTTTTTCTTTTTTAAAGTAACAAGTATAATACATAGCCTATGTCTCAGTTACATTTATCGAGCAACATAGCAAAAACACTGTTTGATGTGTTTTTAATGTTCATTTCCAGTTATGATTATTAGTATGATGATTATGATCATTATTATTATTATTAATAATAATAATAATATAAAACACGTCTTAATACTCTTGTACTATATAATATAGCCTACTTGTGAGATGATCGTGAATTGTGCATTTCACGGTTAACATGTCACACGGGCCGGTTTTATAGACTATGGGTCGTTTGATTTGTGTAATCATTTTTATATGATCGACCTACCAAGAGCTCCATCAGCTCCTTATCAAATCATGAATTCCTAAAAATCAATTTCGTCTCCCTGCGGACCATTTGTCCATTTATTTGCAAATACCGTGCGAAGTCACTGCGACCATAGCCTATATATTATTTAGGCCAAGTCACAGAGGGTAAACAGACCAACAGGTTTTACGGGCCTAACAGACCAATGAAAGTTCTACTGAAATGTAGTGTGTGTGCGTGTGTGTGTGTGTGTGTGTGTGTGTGTGTGTGTGTGTGTGTGTGTGTGTGTGTGTGTGTGTGTGTGTGTGTGTGTGCGCGCGCATAAGCGCGTGTGTGCGTAAGCGTGTATATGTATGTAGGAGTGCGCAGATGAAGTGAACAGCTGGTTGAGATGCAAATGTCACTGAAAGATCCGCGAGCTGCAGACTCGTTTGGATTCGCATCTTAAGTGAGCCAAGCAGACCGGACGTACTTTTTCACGTGCCTAATCCGCTTTTTACATTTTTAGTCATACACCCGTTAAACAAGTCATTAATGCGCTTGGCCACATGGGAATTTCACAACTCAACTGGGCTTGCTGACACGCTCATTTGGCCAGGCGTCAGTCGTCGATTTTTTTATGCCTGTTAGTCGGACATAGTGTGCTGTAATTCTGCACAACCGCAAGATTCGTTTTGTTAACATGCACGTTAATACTGTACGGAGTTTGGCGTGAAATATTGTGCCGTAACGGAGGCTGTAGATACAACCATGTCAATTAGACTCCAAATGTGACAAATGACAGGTTTATTTAGTTGCCCCGATTCACCCGATTCACCAATAGTTTTGTTTGAAGAATCACATCTTTGCTATGAATGATTTATAAATAGCCGGAGGCAATAAATTACCTTTGCTTGCTGTTTGTTTATAGTTTAACGCAGTGTGTCTCTAACGGCTTTTGGGGTCAGATCATCTTCTAAAGCGTGACCTGTAAACACGAGCCCTTGTACATCATAACCAATTGATGAAGACAGCGCCCGTGGCCCAGAGACCTTTCTTCGCTAAAACATCAGCCACAGTCCGCTAGCACATCGCGTCCATACTGGGCCCGTCATATCCGAGCACGGAGGCATCTCCCTCCCAGCAGCGCGCTTACCTTCATCTGGAGAGATAAAAAAAGAGAGATCCTTCACTCTTTCTTTCTCACAGAGGGGAAAAGGTGCAAAGGAATGCTCGCGAGTTCAGAAAAAGGCAGCCGCGTGGAGACTCGTGTGCCTCGGGGCCAAACCGACGGCTTCTTTTCATTTCAAGCACTTATCGATTCGCTGTTGTCATCTTTGGCGACGCAGAAGGACACTTGAAAGAATTTCTGCCTCGGCGTGTGATGTGGGAGAGGAGGTGACCCCACCAGGCGCTGTGCTGACTCCTAACGAGCACATCAGGCTCTCGGCTCCTCCACACAGACTATACATATGGACATTCGTTTTTTCCCCCTTCTTCCTTGCACTGTTCTGTTTCTAGGGCAAACCCTGAAGAAATGTTATGGAAATCCCTCGCACAAATAATAAAAAAAGAGGCTGCCAATTAGTTGGTGTCACATTGAGTATTTTTTATGTGGAACAGCAGCAGGGATGAACATTTCTCTTCCTTTTGAAATGTCATTCTGTAAAAAAAAATATATGCTACAATATGCTATACAGACATGTAGCCTATCGCATAGATATGTAGAGTGATATTGGGCAACAATCTTTTTCTAACCAATTCAATTTATATGAAGAGCAATGATGAATATTTTTACGCTGTAGACGTCAACAAAACGAACGCTAATAGGCCTACTGCTTGCTCTTTTTAAAATAGGGCTTCTCGACTACACTGAAACAGCTGTTCTCTCAGTTGTAGCCTACACTGAATCCCACAAACTCAAAATAGTTTTGCTTTAGTTGCCCTAATTATCCTGACTTTCTCACAGCATATAAAACGACTGGCAGTGAATCCATCATCTCGAAATAAAATAATCTCTCACTTGATATAACCAGCTAGATGAATAGTATTCGGACTCCGTAGAGAGGAGATAGTGGAATACTTGGCACGCATCTTTCAGCTTTCACCCACACGCGGGGTGATCGCTCGTGACAGAAGGTGTGAGAGATGTATTGGAAATTTTGAAAAAGGTTTATACCCTCCGACATGCAAGATTAATAGTTTGGCATAACAAATTATTTTTCACCGGTTCAGTTTGGAGCGTGTCGGAACGATTCCAGCTCTACACACGAGGAATCAATTAAATAATGATTAAATCAGACTGTGTATATGTGAGCACGAGTAATGTGGCTTTGCAGAAAAAATCCTATCTCCATTTG
>NC_085004.1:8450930-8453430 GCF_963854185.1 Sardina pilchardus
TCGCCAGCACAATTTATGGTGGGAACATTTGATTGGCAGCGGAGTGCAGAAAGGCTTTCCCTCAAGTGCACACACAACTCCCTGGACTCAGCTTCGGCTCTGAGACACCACTCTCACATCAACACCCGTGGCCATGCTGAGCTCTTCTCTTGAACAGCCCTGAGACACCACTCTCACGTCAGCGCCTGTAGCTATGGTGATCTCCTCTCGAACAGCCTTGTAGCTATGGTGATCTCTCTAGAACAGCCCTGTAGCTATGGTAATCTCTCTAGAGCAGCCCTGTGGTCATGGTGATCTTTCTTCTAGAACAGCCCTGTAGCTATGGTGATCTCTAGAACAGCCCTGTGGCCATGGTAATCTCCTCTTTTAGAACAGCCCTGTAGCTATGGTGATCTCTTCTGTACAACAGCCCTGTAGCTACGGTGATCTCCTCTCCAGGACAGCCCTGTAGCTATGGTGATCTCTTCTGTACAACAGCCCTGTAGCTACGGTGATCTCCTCTCCAGGACAGCCCTGTAGCTATGGTGATCTCTTCTGTACAACAGCCCTGTAGCTATGGTAAACTCTTCTCTAGAACAGCCCTGTAGCTATGGTGATCTCTAACAGACCTGTAACTATGGCGATCTTTAGAACAGCTCTGTAGCTATAGTGATCTCTGCTCTAGAACAGCCCTGTAGCTATGGTGATCTCTTCTGTAGAACAGTCCTGAGCCTCTCTGTCAGGTTTCCCTGCAGCTGATAGGTTTATGTGGTCCACTTTATTACACAGAGACTCAATACTTCATTAGAGGACATACAGCATAATTGTATTGTATTTTAAGAGTTAAACATGAAAAATGTGTGATGATCATAAATTCAAGTGGTTCAAGCATGCCTATTTTTTATACCATGGCTGTACATGGCTGTACATTATCCTGATATACTGTACATATACAGTATATACTGTATATATATATATATATATATATATATATATATGTACTGTATATATAATGTAGTGAACGCTGGCTGACCCGCCTGGTGGTCTGAGCATGGAGGAGGAGGAGGAGGTGGAGGTGGACCCCCTGTGTTAATGTACCACTGTCCACCTGCAGCACAGCGTAAATGGGATATGACGCGGAATTAACCGTAATCCCCCTTCCCGAAAAAAATCCCACACCCGCAAATGGAAAATTCCAGGTCATTCATTATTTACTCTGCCCCCATGAGAGCCGGAGGTGAGGTGATGGGGGGCCTCGGACAGGAAATGGAGGTGTATCAGGCGAAGGTTGATGTACAGCCACCAAACCCAGCCAAGCGGAAAGGATGCCATTTGATGCCCTATCTGCCTATAAGCCTGCACTAATTTAATATTATGGCACTGGTGATTTATTGGGCTCAAAGACGCAACCAGACGCTGATGTGCTGTCTCTTCTCCTGCCTGATCAGAAATCGCTCATCTGAAGCAAATGCATTGTGCCAATGAGTGCTGAGTGAGGACACAGACACCCACACACTGATTTACAGGCGAAGCTAAAGCTACAATTTGCTGAGACCAGTAGGCAAAACTCACCTGGATTTAGGTTAAGAGACATACGCTTATGCTGCGTGTCTGACGGAAGAATCATGTTAATTTCCAAACCCTTTCAACAAGTGTGCTAGCCAAACGTTGTTCTCCTCTAAAAGCCTGTGTTTTTTTTAACGGGGGATGGCGGTGGTGAATTTTATGATGACAGAAATTGCGCTGCTTTAAAAACACTCGGAACACAGCGTGCAGCCGCCATGAATGATGGCACATGGAAGTCGGCTACTGGCTGCTCCCGTCGGCTTTTCAACTTTGAGGAATGTCTTCCTGGTTGTGGAGGAGCGTCTGCTCTGTTCTTTGTGTCCTGCCATTGAAACGGCCCCGTAGATCTGGAGCTGAGACTCTCTCCCCCTCTTTCTCTCTCTCTCTCCCCCTCTTTCTCTCTCTCTCCTTCTCTCTCTCCCCCTCTATCTCTCTCTCTCCCTCCCCCTCTCTCCTTCTTTCTCTCTCTCTCTCTCCTTCTCTCCCTCTCTCTCTCTCTCTCTCCTTCTCTCTGTCTCTCTCTCTCTCTGCTGGTTGGTTGCTTGGTGTGGTTGTGAACCTCTGGAGCGGGAGTTCTCCTGCTTGCTGACAACCCCTCATGGCTCTTGGCGTTGTCTGGCGTTGAAAGATTTCCTCTTTCTCGATTCAATGCTCCCTCTTTTGGAATTCCCCTGGTTTGGGAAAGGATCCACCTGGTTTGAGGTCTCCCTCATCATCTTTTCGAAAAATTATTATGGTCGCGCTTTTGGGAATCATGCTTCTCATGATTTTCAGAATCTTGCTGCCTGAGGGTACATCAGTGTTGACTGCTACTGTTACGGTGGATCATCAGGATCTTCTCTCTCTCTCTCTCTCTCTCTCTCTCTCTCTCTCTCTCTCTCTCTCTCTCTCTCTCTCTCTCTCTCTCTCTCTCTCTCTCTCTCTCTCCCCCTCTCTCTGTGTGTAACCTCACTGT
>NC_085004.1:8458430-8463430 GCF_963854185.1 Sardina pilchardus
ATACACATTAATACATAGCCAATATGTGTCAGTGCCCACTAACACATACACATTAATACATAGCCATGTCAGTACTCACTAACACATACACAATATATATGCTTATGTATGCTTTCCACTGTATATTTTATTTCATTTTTGTTATATTTCAATGTCCAAATTAAATGTCAAAATGAATGTCAGACAAAATGTAAAGTTTGCCTTTTTGTATATAAATAGGCTAATAAAGACTATCTAAGGTCACTCTCCCTTGCTAAAGCGCAAAATGGTAGGCCTATAGTCCACCTGCACAACAATTCATAAGTTGATATAATATTTATATATAATATAAAAAATCCATAAGTAGGCTATCTTTTGTTTATTTAGTTGAACATCGCTAGTGGACAGCTTCATGCCCTATTGGCTGATCATTGTCACCTTAGTAGTTCCGACGATTCACTTTTTTCCTCTTTTCTTTTTTTTACTCAAGTAACTGATTGGATTTGTGTTGTATTAAAGTACAATACTTCACTCAAAATGTAATCAAGTAAAAATGTAAACACCGATTTTTAAAACTACTCAAAAAATCCAAAATACACAAAAAAGCTACTCAATACAGTATTTTGAGTAAATGTATTATTTAGTTACTTTCCAGCTCTGATTAGTGCTCACTAACACATACACATTAATACATAGCCAATATGTGTATGTAGTGCGGTGCTCACTATACACATTGATACATAGCCAATATGTATCAGTGCTCAATAAGGTTTGCAGGCGTCATTACACTTTTATTAGGCCTCTACTGAGGAATTTCTTAGTCTTACTCAGTAGGTCATTTATTCTTTATAAATCCTTAATAAGCAACAAGAGAGTCTTGATCTGAGGTTATTAATATAATATATGGATTAAAATAGGCATTGTGTTTAGGCATTGTGTTAATATGTTGCTATTTTGTCACTACACGTCATGTGTTCAGACAGTGTATTAGAGTCTATAAACTTTTTTCATACCAGTTATATGCAAATGTATAGATCATTGACACATGGATGTGAGCACCACAACTGAACGTATGTTACTAAGACTATCAGGCAATGCGCATGTTGGACAAATCATGTATACATTTTATTTCTGACAAAACAAACAAATTGCAATTCTCACACAGGTATTCACCCCCCTCACACACAAATACACACACACACACACACACACACACACACACACACACACATGCCTTTGGCGCATGCCAGCCCTGCCACAGCAGTGTGTCGCCAGTCCAGGCCTGACCTGTAAAAGTGTGCGTGGACAACACAACCTCCTGACCCACGGGGTATTTATGAGAATTAGGGGGAGATGCGCCAGAGTGGGCCAGAGGCCAAGAGAGGGAGACTGATGGGGTGTGTGTGTGTGTGTGTGTGTGTGTGTGTGTGTGTGTGTGTCTGCAGGTCATGATTGAGTCACGGATCGGCAGCTGCAGTTCTCGTGCCCACAATGAACATGGCACACACACACACACACACACACACACACACACACACACACACACTCCTGCTGATTGTCTATGTTTATTCATGTGTGGTGCTGAGGCCTGTCCGCTGCAGGTCACTCCATCAAGAGGCAGACAGACTAGCGGCGGGAGGAAACTGAATGCTACATGAAAGTGATTTTGTGCCCCAAATAGCCATGCAACAGGATAAGGCCACACAGGGTCCAGGAGGAGTAGACAGCAGTGGACAGCAGTGGACAGGAGTGGACAGGCTAACATCCCCAGCACGCTCATCTCTCCTACATATCATGCCTTCAAATGCTGTAATTCAGTTCAACAACTGCAATGACCAGTCTTAGATCCCCTGCTTGATTCCTGCACCTCACACTGAAGTCTAATGTAAAGCAATATCCTTTTGCGGAAACAGAAAATCAAATGCATATGATATAAGTCTATAACTTCTGTGGAGATACTGAAGAGTATTTTACTAAAGAGTACTTCATAAATAAAATCGAACTAAGCAGGTCTCTGCAACTGGAATGCAGAATGTGCATGTATACTGGAGGCAATCATCAGATGGGTAATAGATGTGTAATTAATACATTAGTAGGGGGTTGACATGTGCGCAAAGCGACTGATTTCGCTTTAAAGGGTCACAAATGTGTGCTTTTGCAGGGCATTTCAGTGTTGTAATGAGGGATGATTATAGTTTATCGCGCAGAGCCTTTTTTTGGTCCAGAGTGTCAAACTGAAGTAAATAAATGTCTAATCTGCAAATAAATGTGGCTATATTCTTCAGAAAAAACTGTTTTATATGAACATATGGACCATTCACGACAGTCATATTCCTATTTCTCAAAATGTTCAGCCAAACCAGGAAAAGCTCATATGGCGTGACTGTCCCGAGCCCATTTCATAAAGTTTGATTTTGAATTAAAAAAAATCAAATGAATATATTTTCCCATTACTTAAATACAATGAATACCAAAGATGTCTACTTGTAAGTTTGTGTAGTGTTTAAAGTCCAGGCACAACATTTTTGAGCAAGCCATAAACAAAAACATTTTGTCCCAAAAATCAATATCATATAGTGTGACCCTAAATGATCTTTTTTTAAATTCAAGGATTCAAGGATTCAAGGATTCAAATGTGCAATTGTGTGAAGACCGTTAGGGATAGGGGGTCCTTCTTCATTCAGGAAGTATAATAACTTCTCAGAAGGACATTGCAAGTTTACCTGGTGAGTTATCTCTCATATTTCTTTTAATAAATCAAGTATTTCCAGCAATCCTATCTCAGTTCCACTTTTCGCTTTCTTTTGGTGTGACCCATTTTTCAGAAAAAAATTATAATAATAATAGTTTTTTGGTCAAAATTACCTTTAAATCTAAGTTACCATGTTAAAGTGAGCATATGATTTTGGTCCTAGCATGTAGCCACAATACTCATTGTTCTGCTAAGTGCATGAAACCTCATATGGAGTGACCCCATATCATATGGTGTGATGGGCTTTTGTTGTCACACCATTATGATTTATTTGTCACACTATATGACATAATCTGTATTTTCCTTCATAATGTTTTTTTCTTTCAAACATACTGTATGTTTAACTAATAGTTTAGTGTTATACATATTTCAACATATTTAACATTTTGTTAACATTTATTAGTCACTAACACAAGACATTAGTGAATAAATATGAATTGTTACATAAATATGAATTCCAATACAAATTCTAAAAGATCATACATATTTTGGGAATGGGAGAGTCAGTACAACAGAACTTGTGATTTCCATGCATACTATCTGATTTTTTTTCAAAAGCTTTTTTTTGGCCTAGTACATCCTGTAATAACACTGGTGTGATTAATACATTAGCACATCCTGTAATAACACTGGTGTGATTGATGTGTAATTAATCACAAATCTATTATGCCAGTGTTATTACAGGATGCACTAATGTATTAATTACACCAGTGTTATTACAGGATGTACTAGGGTGGTTGACGTTTTAGGCCAAAAAAAAGTTTTTTTCAGATCAAATCAGATATTATGCATGGAAATCACTTTCATCAATTTCTGTTGTACTGACTCTCCCATTCCCAAAATATGTATGATCTTTTAGAATTTGTATTGGAATTCATATTTATGTAACACTGGTGTAATTAATACAGCTGTTTCTTCATTAAATACAACTGTAATGACATCATCCAAGCTCAATTGTCCTTTTCCTCCTCCTTTTCCTCCTCCTCTTCTTCATCCTTCTCTTATCCTCTCCATCCTCCTCCTCCTCTTCATCCTCCTTCTTCTCTTCTTATCACTGTTATGATTATTGGTGTTCCATCAGGATTGCATGTGGCCTTAATAATCTATTGTCACTCCACTTAAAATGGCGTCATCATACCACCCACCCCTCCTGAGGCCTGTGTTGAGGCCTCTTCCTTATTTAGAAGAGATGCATTCTGGGACATGTCCACCCAGGGCCTAGACTCCATGAGCTGCTGGGGTGGTGGATGTCTGCCGTTGCTGCTGTGGTAATCTGGGGTGGTGGATACCTGCCGTTGCCAGGGTAATCTGGGGTGATGAGATACCTGCCGTTGCTGCCGCCACTGCCGCCTTGCTCCGGGAGGTCTGTGGGACGAAGGGACGCTTCTCTGTGGCTTAAAATAGAAGCCCATTTGTTCCCAGTGATTTCCGTGCTTTATCGGCTGGCCGTAATTTCTATTTCGGTGGCTAACAGGCATCTCGCCGCCGCGGCCGAGTCTTTATTGTGCTCAGCCCTCGCTGACATATCTCCCCAAATCAAATTCAAAACAGATGCCCCACTGCATTTCCACAAATCCGCTTTTTATTCATGTTTTATTGCATATTGACTCTGTCTTCTGGGGATGAGAGGGGCTACAGAGAGAGAAAGAGAGAGAGGGGGAGAAAGAGAGGAAGAGAGGTAGAGAGAGAGGAGAGAGAGAGGAGAGAGAGGAGAGAGAGAGAGAGATAGGAGAAGAGAGAGAGAAGAGAGAGAGAGAGGAGAAGAGAGAGAGAAGAGAGAGAGAGAGAGAGAGAGAGAGAGAGGCCTACCGAGGAGCAGTCTAAACAAAACAGCCTGCGCTCTGGGGATATGACACTTGTCCAGTGCGTGTGTTTGGGGAGGGGGCTGCTGCTGCTGCTGCTGGTGCTGGTGAGGACAGACTGGGCGCTGGGTTTTGTTGGGGAGACGGGTGGGAGCTGTCTGTCGGTCTGTCAGTCAGTCAGTCTGTCTCGCTGCTGCTGCCGTTATGAAGTCCTCAGCTGGCAGTGGGCTTTGTGTCGCTTGGAGCGCCGCCCGTCCAGATGTTTTGCGCTCCAGCGCCGCGTCGGTCGAGCCCAGTCGCTCAGCGTGTCGTTTTTCAAACCCTTGCTCAACACCCACACACAGCTCCACCTCTGCTAGTGAAATCAATACGGATTTAGAGGTAACCGAGCCGCGGCATAATTTAGTGGGTGCTAGACTGGCATCTTTTAACACTTTGGAAATTATACTTTGGAGGGAGCGAGGGAG
>NC_085004.1:8478430-8480930 GCF_963854185.1 Sardina pilchardus
AGCACTTTCAAACAGGATCAGCTCTTTAATGGGCTCCTTTCACAACATTTACATATAGCTTTTCCTCACGCGGCCAGGGGGCAGGCTTCTCTTGGTGGCAGTGTACGAGTGTTGAGAACCACACACACACACACACACACACACACACACACACACACACACACACACACACACACACACACACACACACACACACACACACACGTACGCACGCATGCACGCTTGCACACACACACTTACACACACACACACACACACACACACACACACACACACACACACACACACACACAGGCTTTCGTACTCTGGCTTTTGGCAGGCCAGATGTGTGAGGCTGGTTTCTCTTCTTTCTTACAGAAGGTCTTGTGATCCTTCCTTCTTTCTTCTCCTCTTTTATTGGCCTTCCATTTCCCTCTGTCTTTCATGGGTCTCATTATATCCACCACTAGAAAATACAGAGAATTTACTTTAACACTCACTTAGGCTCTCTCTCTCTCTCTCTCTCTCTCTCTCTCTCTCTCTCTCTCTCTCTCTCTCTCTCTCTCTCTCTCTCTCTCTCTCACACACACACACACACACACACACACAAACTTAGTCACACACAAACACACACACACACACACACACACACACACACACACACACACACACACACACACACACACACACCAAACATATATTCACTCACTTAGTCACACACACACACACACACACACACACACATACGTACACACACTTAGTCACATACAAACACACACACACACACACACACACACACACACACACACACACACACACACACTGTAGGAGCCATATTTATGTTTTGGTTAACTTACAGCATCTGTAAAGGAAGAACAATGATTAGTTTACATTTGCATTTAGAATTGTGATTTTAGTGATCTTACCTGCATGCTTACCTGTTACCGGTCACCTGACTGTAGACACGCCCCCCTTGACGTGCCTGTGGCGCGAATCAAGTGGCTTTAATTAGGCTGCTCACAACATGCTCAGCAGGTTAGATGGCAGGAAGGTACAGTTTTCAGACCGCAAACTTATCACATGCTACTACAATAGAAAGTCAACCGGATTGTTTGAATAAATACAACATCTCTTCTACTTCAACTCTCCGTGCGTGCTTAATCTGGATTGTGTGTCGGAACCCTTCATCTACCTCACGTGGCAATAGTTTCAGGGGAAATTGCCACTTCACACACACACACACACACACACACACACACACTTAGGACCAGATGTACTAGAACTTTTGCGCCCACTTCAGGCATATTTGTTTGGCAGTGTGTGAATAAAAACACGGCAATGTCTAAACAGGCCGCACTTGGGGAGAAGGGCAGGAGCTATAAATGGCTAATCACGCTTTCCCGTGTCATGCATATGCATTCAGGAGGGTCAGGGGAAAGTGGGAGATTTGTGTAAAAAGATGGGAGGAGAAGCATAAAATGCGACAAATTTGATATTCCCCTCTATGTACACAAATTGTTCATAAAAGTGCATGTCTGTTTTGCAGTGACATATTTCCATCTTGTAAAATCAGGTGTTAATCCAAATTGCGGCTAATTTGGACTAATTTTCCATAGTCTACGTGCACTTTCAGTTGGGCAAGAACTACATTATCATTATCATAGATCAAACTGAACCATGGTTCTGTTCATTTGCTGTATGAAGACACTTTTTAATGGTTTGGACGTTCAGACTAGCCACCAAAATAACAGATAATATATAGCTTAAAATGAGCATACAGGGAGAAGACCATGAAGCCTATTTCATTAGAATTTAGTCTGGAAATTTGGTCTAAACGTCAATTCGGGGGGGAAATGCATTAACATACTGACATCTACAATATTTTTATTTTGGAGAGGATGAGAGAGAGGAGATATGAAGGACAGCAGAGCAATGCTATCTGAATTCTGAAGCTGAATAAAATCTGCGGCAGCAATATATTAAGATAGCCTACGTGAAACCATAAGAAAAAAGGGGAAATTCGAGGGCTGAGAACCAAAGGGGCGTAAGTGACATTTCACCAACTTTACAGGAGAGCCAAAACAAATCTAACTGCTTCTATATGTTCACAATTAAAGACCTTTGGTTTTTGTTCAATAACTATATATTTATAAATGTTTTACTTCTATAATTTTGTCAGCTAAGGGAGCTCATCAAGAGCTTTCAGGTGATATAACTCAATTTTGACCAAAATGTCACTTACGCCCCTTTGGTTCTCAGCCCTCGAATTCAAGAACACAACATGTCAACATCAGACACGCCTGTAAACAAACCAATCAACAGGAGATGCAGCACACGTAGGTCGTAACGTCAGGACACAGAGATGCCATGCAAAGTTCTTCAGTGCACTAGAACAACTGCAATGTGAAGCCATTCATTAAACTGATCAAATGAATTTCAATGTGAAACCATTAACTAACCTGATCAAATGTATTCACTGTAACTAAACAAGAACGTTGGCTCAGACCTTGGTCCGGACTTT
>NC_085004.1:8490930-8493430 GCF_963854185.1 Sardina pilchardus
CCAATAACTAAATAAAGTGCTTGCATGTGGACTATTAATAATACACAAATTATGTTTTGAAAATCAATACACTATAGCTAAATAACATATTGTGATATTGGATTTTATCTTTTTTATATATATACTGTATATATATTTTTTGAGGGGGGCTTTTTTGCCTTTATTCATATAGGAAAGTAGAGAGAGACAGGAAGTGAGTGGGAGAGAGAGATGGGGAAGGATTGGGAAATGAGCGCAGGTCGGAGTCGAACCTGGGTCCCCGTGGGCACTCGACCCGTACATGGCATGAGCACTGTAGCCTGTTGCGCCACAGAACCCCCACACTTCTAGTTTTTAGTTTCTAGTTTCTAGTTTCTAGTTTCTAGTTTCTTGTGTGTGTGTGTGTGTGTGTGTGTGTGTGTGTGTGTGTTTGCGTGAGATAGGGAGAGTGTTGCAGAGATGAAAACATAAGTGATTTCTCAGTGCTCTGAGAGGAAGCAGAACACATTGTATGAATCCCAGTGTGTAACTAATACCTGTCATCTACTTGCATCTCTTAGAACAGGATGTACACAATGGCCCTGCTCACACACACACACACACACACACACACACACACACACACACACACACACACACACACACACAGTCACTCATACACACTGGCCCTGCTGCAGAAAATGAATTGGATTGTATCCAAGGCTGCCTATATACTGTAGTCCGGCTATTACCATACTTAGCTCAATCTTTTAAGATTGAACATTAGTATGGGGAGGCTGCGCTTTGTTTCTACTGCACAAGAGGCATGATCAATGGGCATGATTCTGCATGATCAATGGGCATGATTCTCAAATGATTCTGTACGTTTGGACAGCCCTGCAACCAATCAGACCACCGATCCGGTGCGTCTCTTAGATTTGCTAGTTTCTGATTGGAGCCAAAGGTTCTGGCAGGAAACAGAGGTGATAGATGTGCAGGTTTCTAACCTGAGCTGCCGGACGAAATCCAAATTCGCCGGAAATTCAGGCAGGGTTCCCCCAGCCTATATACTGTACATCAAGGTGAAAATAGTATCACATATGTGATATGTGTTATTCCACCAGTATGAAGTTAATTGAATCGCTAATAGTGAAGTTATCGTTCTTGGAGCCAAAGCATTCTCCTCCCTCCTCCTCCTCTCTTTCTCTTTCCCCTTGCTATCTATCTGAACTTCACACACAGTGTAATTCAACACACACACACACACACACACACACGCACACACGCACACACGCGCGCACACACACACACACACACACACACACACACACACACACACACATGTGGTAGAGTGATGACAGGACTCAGAGTAGGACATCTATCACTAAGATCCTCAGTGCACTGACTGGAAACACACACACACACACACACACACACACACACACACACACACACACACACACACACACACACACACACACCATGTCCAGAACACAATCTATTCTCAGCTGCTGGAAGGCTTTTGGAAGGTCCAAAGAGAACCCTAAAGAGTTTCAATTCTCACAACACTCAATCATAGTGCTACACACACACACACACACACACACACATACACGCACACATTAATACTCTCTATCTCTCTCTCTCGCTCTCTCTCTCTCTCTCTCTCTCTCTCTCTCACACACACACACACACAAGGTGTGAATACTGTACTTTCATTTCACAAACACACACACACACACACACACACACACACACACACACACACACACACACACACACACACACACACACACACACACACGTAGCATATGTGCAGTGAGAGTGTGCAGAGGCTCTGTGTGGGGACCCAAACCACAGTGAGCAGTGAGAAGACGTCTCGGGCACCAAGCAGCAGTCTGGCAAACACTCCTGAAACCCCATCCAGCCTCACACACACTCCCTCCTCCTCTCTCTCCCTCTCTCTCTCTCTCTCTTTCTATCCCTCTCTCTTTCTGTTCTCTCTCTCTCTCAAATCAAATCAAATCAAATCAAATATTGCTTTATTGGCATGAATGTGTCAAGTCATTGTTGCCAAAGCTACAAGAATAACATGTTAATAATCAACTTTACATTAGTAAGGGGATACAAATGAAATAATTGCAAAAACAGCAACAATAATAATAATAATATCAAAATAGTAGATCGTAAATTATGTTAGAAGGACAGTAATAGCTTCAGCAGTAGTAGGCTATTATACTGTAGAAAAAGAAACTTATACAAAACAACAACAAAAACTTATAAAAAATACCTAGTAGATAGTAATAAGTTCAGCAATAGCCTACTACTGTATACTGTAGAAAAAGAAACTTATAGAAAACAACAACAAAAACGTATAAAAACGCCTATTTATGTAAGAGTAGAAAATGACAGTAATACGTTCAGCAGTACTACTGTATACTGTAGAAAAAGAAACTTATATAAAACAACAACAAAAACTTATAAAAACACCTATTTATGGGCCTACTCTTAAAGGGATAGTTCGGATTTTAAGACACGAAGT
>NC_085004.1:8510930-8513430 GCF_963854185.1 Sardina pilchardus
AGCCAAGGCTATATGAGCCTACAGGTGATGGCCGGGCCCCGAGCACTGAGACTCAACCATGTTTCCTACCCCATGATCAGGCTGATGACCCCTTTGTCCTGTCCTGACTCCTGCCACAAATCTCCAGGGAAACCAGTGTGACCATGATTTTCAGAAACTGTCAAGTCATCTCAAAATAGTGAGCATTTGTTTTACGTTAATTAAACATCCCTACACCCGTGTTCACGTTTTGTGGTTGGAACAAGCACTAGTAAGGACTGATTGGCCCTGGGTAAAGATTAGGCCAGATATTTGGGGCTACTAGCCCCAAGATAGCATGAGTAAAGCGCAGTTATGCAATAAATATAGTGATAAAAGTGATCATTAGGACAGGATTAGCCTTGGCTCGTCCTAGTTTGCACGTTTTGGGGCCTCCAAAACTATTGTTTGTTTGCCAAATAACTGTTTTGCCTCTCGATGTCTCCTAGACAGGGGGCTACAGAGAATAAGTTAGCTTTACCTCGCTAATGTGAGGAAACCGACGCTGCAGGCATCTCAGCTAAGCCATGGAGACAAATTGCCTAGAGACAAACTAAAAATCAAAGCCAGGTGTGGGGGGCACATGGGAACGATGTTGCCCTTAAAGTGGAGCAAGTGAAAATAAGCAGCTAACTCTCCCAAGAGTCCAGTCCACAAACTGAATCAGACTATATATTTCAGAACCTCACCAGGTTATTAGTAATAAAGTGAACATTTTCTTTTTTTTAAATCAGCGAACCTCTGCCTCTCAATTTCCTCAGAGGGTCACTGATGTTCAACATCCTCTTTCCAAGCTTAATCATTTTGTCTGTTAAGCTTACAAAAAATAAATATTGCATTTCTGAAGCACAATACTATACAGTGCATGTGTACTTTTTAAAAATATATGTTAAAAAGATTCCATTTAATTGCAAATAATTCCTCCAAAACTGCAGTTTTGACATTGTATTGTCTGTGTATTGATCAGACTCCACTTGAGGCCTTTAAATGTAGTGATCCCAATGTAGCTAATGCTATGGATGCTTCAATTAGCAGCATATGCTTCATTTCATATTAGCAAAAACACCAATGATACAGTATGTCTCAGACACAAGTGTAGAGCTTACCTAGCGATATGTTGAGATGTGCCTGACATGTTGATCCTCCAGCTTTTGTTAGCACAGGCGTTCGGTAGCTTATCTTTGGGCCCTGGTGTGAAGGCTAAAGCTAACGTGGGGTTAGAGACCCATTTGAGAACGCTCTGCTGGGAGAGAAGCATGGGCCCCTGCAGGGCTGTGGGCCGCCGTCCTGACCAGTGGAAAGGTTTAGGTAGCTGGTACATAAAGGACAGGATGGAGGCCTGGGCTGGTAGGGACATAGAGGGCAGGGTGGAGGCCTGGGCTAATAGCACAGTTTACTTTAAGTCTCTTGAACACTTTTAGCCTGGCAAGCCAAACTATACATTAAATGTATAGTCTGGAGTCGGACCATTCACAGAGCTGAAGCCTGTGGGTGGGATGAATCGTTGCCTCTGCACGTAATAGGTCAGCACTTGTGACCAATCAGCGCTTTGTTACGTTGTTCTCTATGGTTGTTCTGCTATCTCGCTGTTGCACAGCTCTGTCACCAGCTCAAGGCGAGCTCAAGGACTCAGATAGAGCGTTCTGATTGGAACGACTGACTTGGTGTCGGACGCAGGATTGCCTTAACGGTGTGACACTAGACCATCCCTGACAAAAATATTTATTTGCCGCGAGGGACGGGTGCGTCTAGATTTCTAGGCTAAAACACTTTTCTATGTCCACGAAACGTGACTGGTATCTCAGACTTAAATCCCATCAAACCCCTCCTAAATATATTCAGTACTTCATGAAGAGGTACACAGCATATAAAAATATTTTTATACCAATATGGTATTTGTGAGCCAACTATCGGTGTCGCAATGACACGTCAGTATTTTGTATTTTCTGTTTTTTCTACTCCCGACCAAAGCTGCGTTGTATTGATTTGAATGTGGTGGGAGAGAGCACCTGACTCCATGGGAAAGTAAACTTACAGTATACATTATATATTTTCCTGACAGTCATATATTACATAGAATATCCATATTGAGTGCAGAATTGTCAACATTTAGATTAGAAATACTGTCTGTTGTAGAATAATCTAGTTATCCTACTATATAAGTTATAATAAGGAAATATACTGTCTGTTGTAGAATAATACTGTAGTTCACCTGCTGAGTCTGCTGTTATATAAGTTAACAAAGAATAAGCAAACAAAGAATGGATGGAAAATGAAAAGTGGACGGAAGTAGGTTTCACGATTAGAGTGGATATTTCTGATGTGAGGGCTGCAATGGTAGTGCAAACTTTAATTAATGAATAATACAGTACTGTCATGTCAAAATAAAAGTAACGGACCGTTTGTTTTCAAAACGTTGTAGATGCACTTCTGTAATGCAATGGCCTGAAGGCAAGATGGCCGATGGTGGAGAGAGGGGAAT